>NW_022631045.1:10154123-10406463 GCF_010015895.1 Lontra canadensis | reverse complement strand
TGACAGCGGCTGAGCCTCCAGGCAGGGGTAGAGGGACGTCTCCGAAGACCCCCCGGTTGACGGCCCGCCACGCGTCCACTTGAGCCAATGTCGACTCCCATACAGATTTGGAATTCCTACAGGTAGAAATACAGATTGGAGCTCCCAGAAAGTATGCGCGCAAACAGATAAAAAAAGGAGTGC
Organism: Lontra canadensis; assembly: GCF_010015895.1. NCBI lineage: Eukaryota > Metazoa > Chordata > Mammalia > Carnivora > Mustelidae > Lontra > Lontra canadensis. Next base: position 10,406,280 of record NW_022631045.1, on the reverse strand, counting down.
ACTCACCAGCCAGCATAAGACCCTCCAGGTTGGGGTCCTAGGAGTCTCCCAGATCTCAGTGGAACCTCCAAATGTTGTACCCAAGTTTTCACATCTGAGAGACCACCAAGGAGACAAGCACCGATGCAATCACATGAGGGTTTATTTAACAAGCTTAAGCTTGGGCCCAAGTATGCTCAATGCAGTGGAGTAGGGACTCGCACCCCGAGCTTAACTAAGGCTGGGCTATTTTGGGGTTCCTGTTACTAAAGCAGGGTGGGGGTCTCTGGGACCAAAGCAGGGTGGGGCTTCCTAAAGTAGGGTGGGGGTCCTTAGAACTAAAGTAGGGTGGGGCTTCCTGGAACTAAAGCAAAGTAGGGGAAAGTTCAGCCCTTGGGCACAGGGGTCTGAGATGGCTGTACTTATGCTAAGGCTAAACCTGAGGTGGGATGGCCTTGATTTTTCTCGGCCTCCACAGCTTCAAGGAGTAACTAATTTAGTATGGAAGACCTATGTCTGGGGAGAAAAATCATCTATTCTCAAGATCATACTACTGTAAATTGTTCAGACATAGGTATTATGGCATATGAATATCAGTGTCATGGTCCTATAATTTGCTGCTTTTTTGAGATGACCAAATAATATGGTCTTATGCTAGATACAGAAATATGCACATATACTTGAGTGGACTTAAAAAAAAACTTCATCTGAAGTTTTTGATTTGAAAAAAAGACTTAAGGGGAAAAAACATAGACTCAGATACTTATTTCTTAAATATATTTGTATGATTTCTTTATCTCTTGAGGTTGTTTTTTGGGGGTTACCAAATTATTTTTAAGAGTCACTAAAATAGCACGCACTATTTTTGTGAACTTCTAATTTAAATAGATGTAAGCTTAGAGGGATATGCTTCAGGCAAAAATCTCATTAATTTTTCAAACTTTCCATTTTGAAATTAACAAAAAGGTTTATGAATGAGGGGCAGAGGAAGATGAATTTCTGTCTTATTTCATTTCATCTGCCACTCAGACATTATAACTTTTTAAGCAAGGAGAACCACTTAGTTTTTGATAATTTAAGTTCCTAACATAATTAATAGGTAGTTTTGCTGGTCCATCAACTTCATCATTTTTTTCTCAGTTTTTTTTGTGATTTGCAGCTCTAAGTAAACACCACAGTGATAGTTGAGTAAGATGATTAATCTGTAAAACATACCCTCATTTTGATGATTTTTATTACAACTAAAATTTTGGAGTATTATTAAAAAGATCAATGCCAACAAAAATGTCAACAAAGAACAATTCATGAAAACTATTATCATAGATAAAGGGTGATCAATGAATATTTGCATGACTATTGCAGAAAAGCAAATTTATGGGGAAAAGCAGCCATTTCCTTTACTAAAGAATTTTATTCTATTTTCTTGCATAACAGGAATGCTTGCTGATTGATTCTACATAATTAAATAGAGAATACTACAGTGAGAGTGCTGAATTCTGCCATGTGTTCCTTGATGTGCTTTGATTTTGTTTGGCAAATAATATTAAGAACTTACCACTTTTTTCTATTATAAAAATGGTATGCTACATATTCATATGGATGAGGGTGAGGGGATGGGTTAGCCCAGTGTTGAGTGTTGAGGGCACGTGTTGTAATGAGCACTGGGTGTTATATGCAAATACTGAATCATCGAACACTGTATCAAAAACTAATGATGTACTGTATGGTGACTAACATAATAAAAAAAATAACAGAAAACAGATAAGGTCACCTGTAATTTCACCATCAAAAATAACAACTGTTAATATTTTAGGTATCTTTTATTGCAGTTTTATCATTTTGTCAAGTGGACTTACCTCAGTAGCGTACCATCAGGAAAAGGTATTATTTTTCCCCCAGTACTTTCAAACTGCTACTTCTTCCTTCTCTTTGACATTATCGCTGGCATTCTTCATGGTTTTTTAAATTCTCTCTCTTCCTCTCACCATATTGGCTATGGTGGAATCATTTGTACCACTGAAATTGGCAAATGCTATACAAATCCAGGTCTTGCCTTGCCTCCTCTGCTCCTACGATTGTTGCTTCAGACAACCCAGTTCTAAGCCATTCAGTGCATGACATTCCTTTAGTCCCAGGGCTTGGTTCAGAGTGTCTAATCAATGTGATACTCATTTACTAGAAGCTCCAGGACATAGGAAATCTTTCTCTCTGTCATTTGTGGGTGATGAAGAATATGGATATAAAAACTGAACTTGCTGCCATAATTGTGTTGTAGGGGGAAACCATCCTGAAGAAGTTCACACATGAGATAACAATAAAGAGAAGTGAAAAGATATTGAGCTGGAGTCCTGAATAAATCAAGCCTAAGATCTGTGCCAGCTTTGAACTTCAATTATGTGAGCCAATAAATCTTGTTCAATGTGTGAGCCAGTTTGAGTTGTAGCTACTGAAAACATCCTAAGTGGCTCATGAGTGGTTTTTGGAGGTGGTAATTGGAGACCCTGTTCATTTCCTCTTGCTGAACTGTCCTGAGCTCAGTAGAATCATATGCTTTGTGGAATTCCAGAGTTATTTTATGGAAATGAAGACAATTTCAGAGGAAATTCACAGACACTGGAGGAGTATAAATTTTACATTAACTTTCTGCAATAGTCTTTCAAATGCAAGCCTCAGGACGTGACAAATTCTTTGGCTTAGCTAGGAGGGGACTTGATTATGCTAAGGGATAATTAAGACTTCCAAGGTGATACAGAATCTCTGTCATGCTAAAAGTCAGTAATTTATTCCAGAACTGTTATGAAATTTATATAGCTAAAGTTTGGTTAACATTTTCTTCTACCTAAGCATAAAAATATATTCTTTTTTCATGAAAGTGTTCAATGCAAGTTGAAATACAAGAGCTGCTATTTGGGATAAATCCTGAGTCCCAATTTAGACATATGTGTATTGAATAGATCTCAACTGTTTTGAGATCAGTTTATTTCTGTTAGTTCCATTATTTTCAACAACTTGATCAATATTATGATGCCCTTTGAATGAATAAATTTGGTAAAACTTTTGGTGTGTGTTGCTTTTGTATCCATGCTTTAATTCATCCATCACCATTATTATCATTAAAAAATTCTTGGAACTGCAGATATATGGTTTTCTCATTAGGTGGCCCATTGTTAAAAACTCTTGAATGTTCCTATGTTAAAATATTTGTTTGCTTATATGTGTATGTGTAGCTCAAATGTGTTTCTCTGTTACTTTTGTTCATTGGCCCCAGTTAATTTCTCTTTGAAATATTAAAGATAGCTATCATGTCATCATCTCTCAGTCCTCTGAGTTTCTTTTTCCTGCTAAAGATTCCCATTTTTTGTAGCTTAGCACTTTTATCACATACATTTGGGCTCTGTCCAACCTGGTGAAGACCTTCTTAAAAAGAATGTCTTAGGGGTACCTGGGTGGCTAAGTCAGTTAAGTTTTGGACTCTTGATTTGTCTCAGATCATGATCTCAGGGTCCTGGGACTGAGCCCTGTGTCAGGCTCCACACTCAGCAGGGAATCTGCTTGAGGATTTTCTCTCTCCCTCTGTCCTTCCCCTGTGCTCACTCTCTCTCTCTCAAATAAATAAATCTTTCAAAGAAAATGTCTTAATCATAAGAGACTGAAGAAGTAGGCAATGATAGAATCATGGCTCATAAATTACTGGGCAGAACTAATAAGAATTCTGTGGCTATGTGGGTATTTTCCTACTCCTGTAATTGGAAATATTATGTGGAAAGTTATAACCAGGTCTATTGTTCATGGAATGATTTTTAAGAAATATTCCTTAGGGAGAAAGAGCTGAGTTTTTGCTATATTACAGAATTCTCATCATAATTAAAAAAAAAAAAGCCTTCATTTTGTTCAAATTATTTTTAGAACTTTCATTTGTTTATGAGTTGAAATTCCTAAATGGTGTTATCTGTTGATTTTCAAACACCTGTGTTATGAAAGACTTTTCCTCAATCAGGGTCATTTGTTGAGTTAGAGTATTCTTCCAAAAAGGCTATATCAAAGAGCAAGTGTTTGTCATTCAAATTTTGCCCTTTCTTGGGACATTACCTTGATCACATGTGAGGAGTTCAGTTCCTGGCCAAAAAAAAAAACAAAAACAAAAAAACCCAACAACCTATGTGTGATTTTTTTTTTTTTTTTCAGGCTAGACCATAGGCAATTACAAAGGCTTTACCTAGCTGGCTTTGTGAAGGAAAATTACCCTTCATGATGGTAAATTTTATGTGTCAGTCTGACAGGACCATGAGATTCCCAGATCAGATTAAACATAATTTCTGGGTATGTTTGCAAAGATGATTCCAGAAGAGGTAAGCATTTGAATTGGTGGGGTGAGTAAAGCAGATAGCCTTCTCCATGTGGGTGGGCAACATACAATCCCTTGAGGGCCTGAATGAAACAGTGAGATAGAGGAAGGTTAAATTCTCACTCTGCTTGATTGATTGGGTTCTAACATCAGTCTTTACCTGCCTTGGGTGCTCCTGGTTGTCTAGACTCCAGACTTGGATTAAAATCTATTCCATGGGTTCTCCAGCTTTCAGGCCTCCACCCTACACCACTGGCCTACCTGGGACTCCAGCTCACAGACTGCAAAAGGTGGGACTGTTCAGCCTCCATAATCATATGAGCTGATACCTTATAATAAATCTCTTTGTATAAATAAATATAAACACACACTTTTTTTTTTTTTTTGTCACGTAATCCTGTGTAGTGAACATACATTCTGTTCTATTTCTCTGGAGAACTCTGACCAGTATAACCCTCTGCACACAGACTTGGTGTACAGTTAGTGTGTTACAGCAGTCTGTGAAGGGGGTCACTGTCCGGACTCAGAGCCTCCTGGCCAGCCATGCTCTTATGCATTCCTGCATTCCTATGCCAGCACTTGCATTTGGAGTTCTTTTTAGGAAACCTTGAAGATACTTGCCCGCACTCAAATTCAGTACCCTATTCTTTTCAGCTTCCAGTCCTCCCATCTCCCCTGACCTCTAGTCCAGGAGCCTTTTGTTGTGGGCTCTCCAGGCAGTGAGATAATCCCCACCCCCACATCTGTGCTGACTGACCTGTCTCTTCAACTAGTGCACTGTTCTGTGGGGGAGGGGAATGGAGAGTTGGGCACTTTCTCCAGTTAGCCTCTTGGTTTTACTCTCACAATTAAGATTAAAGCCTTCCCTCTTATTTTATTTTGGCTCATTGCTTTTAATTTGCTCCTCAGTTCAGCTTGCTCCTGCTTAGCAGAGATGGCTGTGACAACGTGGTTCCCATCAGCAAAAGCATTTACCATAAAATTGGGCATACCACAGGGAATAATAATTAGAAAAGCCAACATTTACTGAGCACTTACTGTATACCAAACACCATGGGAAGCCCTTCATATATGTGATTAATTGCAGTGTCACTCTAAGTGTGGTCCTTGGACTGGTGATGATCGGTGAACACTTGTTACCAGTTTACCATGAGAGATGTACAGGAACTGGGTATTTGTGTTTAGCAATTGGTATTTATTCACTGCTCTATGGTTGATATTTTCATTGCGTTTTTAAGAACATCCATCCACACCAGATTGAAAATTTTAGAAATATGTTCTTTTACCCCAGATGTATGGAGAAGCACTGTGCTATCTCATTCACATATGTGTTTTCACAAGTGCCCCAAGGAGCCACTTGGAAAGAATATCTATAATGGTGTTTATCCCAGCAAATTCGAGCTATACATCTGCCCATAGACACATCACCTTCATCACACAAGTAAATGATATCCTGCACTGTCTGGAGAAAAAGAAGATCTGAGTTGTCACAGAAAACCTGCCACGTGGTCAGATATCTCCTCATGTTGGGTAGAGTGTTTTCTGAAATTCAATTCTTGTTTGAATCAATGCTCACCCAAAGCAATTTGCTGTGTCTATGGCACCAATTTCCAGATACATAATTCCATTTATTTCCCACTCTGGGATTCTGTCTTTGCATCACCACGGCTATGTCTGTTTCCTGTAGTCACCTCAGGCATGGAAATAAAACTGTGTGTGTGAATCCAGTTACCTCCCGACCTTGATGAGATGCAGAGAGCTAAGTTGGGTCAAATCCCTTTCATATTTTCTTATCTGTGATTCCTTGGGCAAAAAGGTAGCTCAGAACCCCCCCTCCCCCAAAGCTTTATGAGAAATCCTTAGTATGGAGACGAGGCATGATTATAATGCATTACTTTTGCAGAAGAATAAGAAATAGAGGTCTCTGGAGCTGTCGGAAGAGTCAGTAATAGTTGTAAGTAGTTGACTCTGGAGACTGGGTCTTGGTATGGGGGAGCAAGTATGAAGTTCCTGCTTTTTACTATTCTGATGTCCCCCAACTTATAATGGATCAACATAGGATTTTTAAAAAATTTTATGGTGGTGTGAAGGCAATATTTAATTAGTAGAGACTGTACTTTGAACTTTGAAAATTTTGATCTTCTCTTGGGTTAGCGATATGTGGTGCGATCCCCTCCCATGACACTGGGCAGTGGCCGCTCCCAATCGGCCCTGCCATCACCAGGGTGAACCACTGATACACATACCACCATTCTGCACCCGGGCAATCTTTCTGTTGGCCACTTTCAGTATAGCACTCAGTCAGTTACATGGGATAGTCAACACTTTAGTATAATCTAGGCTTTGTGTCTGATGATTTTGCCCAATTGTAGGTGAATGTCAGTGTCCTGAGCAAGTTTAAGGTCTGCTAGGCTAAGCTGTGATGTTTGATAGGTTAGGGGTATAAATGCATTTTTAACTTCTGACAGTTTCAATTTAAAGTGAGTTTATTGGAATGTAACCCCATTGCAAGTCCAGGAAGATCTGGACACTCTTTTCTACTTGACTTATTTTTTTAAACCATGTGCACATGTTGCTTTGAGCAAGCAGACACATCCCAGCCGAGATTTTCTGTCACACCCATCAGCCCACTCCTGAATTTGGCTGTGAAGCAGTGGAGTTTCCTGCAAATTCCTAATTTGCTTCTGTTAAACACAACTTGCCCCAAGCTTTGCTTCCCCCACCTCGTTCTGCCTGAAACGCTTTCAAAATCATAGCAGCCCTCTTGGTCCATGCACAGAAGCAACTTGAAAGTGGAGAGAGGCATGCAGACCCCTAGGACAGCCTTTCAAAGAAGGGGGTTGTGTTCTGTGGCTCCAAAGTCAGCCTCCCACTCTTTAGGATGACAATTCTGGGAGGAATCTGAACACTTGCCAGAGGTCCCCAACAAAACAGAGCCTCCTTTGCCTATCAAGGTCATCTGGATAACATAACCCTTAACTTGAGTTTTTCACTTTCTCTCTCAAAATCCCCCCCCCCAACTTCCCCACCCCATATTTGCTTCCTGGGATCACCTCCCAAATAAACTACTCACACCAAGTCCTTGTCTCAGGCTCGGCTGTTAGTAGGAACCTAACTAGGACAGATCCTGAGGTAAAACTAGGACCGCTGAGTTGAGATTTGCACTCAGGCTTCTGGACCCTGCTCTCCATGGTGCAGTTGAATTGCCATGTGCCCTGGGAGCTACAGCTGTGGGTGTAGTCAAGCCTGAATGCAGGATAGTGGAATGATTCCATTCTGAGTAATCAATTAAAGTATTACAGAAATGTACCATAGGGAAGGTTCATGACTGTGGGAGGGATGCCATAAGGGAGACTGTAAATGACTTCCCAGGCAGCCAAAGAAATGTCATAGAAGAAGGAAGATAGAAATGAAAAGAGAAAAGAAATTGGCATCACACAGAGAAACGGAAATGCTGTCTCTCCCTTTCCTCCTGTCAAGGAGGCTAAGAGGTGTGAGCAGCAGATTGCAAAATAATTCAGGGAGCCAAGGACACTGCCAACTTGCTTTAGATGTTGGAACTGTCTCTTGATTTTTGGAAGTCTGGGGAAATGACCAAATAGAATCACTACTTGCTTCTGCCATGTAGGTGGGTTAAAGAATATCCACCAATTGAAATTTTGGCAGGTCTGGGAATTCTGCAATCAGGATGCCTGCTGGATTTCCAGTTTCCAGTTTGGCTCTTAGCTGGCAGTGAATGGCCACTGGTTTCCATGTGTCCTTGCAGTACTGCACCCACCTTCTTTTCTGTAAGCGACCTTGGTTCCTGTTATTTTCAACCAAATTTCCTGGCCATTGTGGGGCCCCTTCCCACCAGACCGAAGTGTTCCTGGGATCCCCTATCCCACTCATGCACTCTGATTTGTTTCCATATGTGTGGCCTGGGGGGTGTTTCCCTCCTCAGTCTGAACTTGAGGGCCGGTCTTGACTGAAGCTTCCTCTCTTTTTTGTTTGCCAGCTAATTACATTTTCTTATTTGTTCTCCACATTCTTACACAGCCCTCAGTACATCCAAAAGACCTTTATGTGTGATGTCCTCAGTTAAATGGAAAAGCAGTAATGATCCCCCAGCTCGTAGATGCCAAAACTACCACTGGAAGTTTTATTTCTAATAATTTAAGTGTCCCCCTTAGAGGGAAGGGCGATTACTTTTCTAATAATTTAAGTGTCCCCCTTAGAGGGAAGGGCGATTACTCTGAGATTCCCAAGACCTGCTTGAGGCGGGGATATCCACAGCCTGTGCCCTGCACAGCAGCACTCTAGGACAGGCCCACTTCTCCCCACCTGTGCCTGGCCTCCTTGCTGCAGGGAGATTTAGGGGAGAGCTCCTTGGCTGGGGTCTTGACTCCTGGCCCTTCTCCCAGGGTCTCATGGTTGCATCTCCTAAAGCAGAGTCTCTAAAGCCACTTGCTTTCCTGGACTAGATTGCATGAAGCAGTAAAACTTGAAACAAAAACAAAAAACAAAAATAAATAAAAATAAAAAAATAAAAAATCAACAAACAAACAAACAAACAAAAAGAGTTGAAACAAATTCTTCTGTTTCTTTTACTTAAAAGGCAAATTACGTGCTATTATTTCTGAATTCTGTCCTAAACCCTGGAACCATGAAGCAGGAACAGGTTTATGCCTTAGAAAAACCACTGATAATGCTTCAAACAGGTGCAAACTCTTCTTTTCTCCCTCTTAATTCTAAAATTTTTTTACAATAAACACAATAACTTCTGTTTTAAGAAAGAGCAATCTGGAAAGAGAGCCAAACTGCAATGTTTAAGAGAACGCTGGGCCAGACTACCTAGGTCAGACCCTTGTCATGACCTTGGTCTCTCTGAGGACTCTGTTTCTCATCTGAAAGGCAGATCATTAATAGTACTTACCTCAGAGTTGTCAGGAGGATGAAACGACTTAGTATTTATAAAGAGTATAAAACAGTGCCTGGAACATTTTAAGCCACCTATAAAAAATTTATGAGATGAGGTATTTTCTATGTCTATAGGAACATGTAAACAAATTACTTTTCTGTTTATATAAATAGGTTTATAATACACAAATCCATCTGTTTCTTTCCCCCTTGACAGTGTGTCTTAGATGTCTTCATTGTGAGTAGTTAGAGATATATCTCATTCCTTTTTTTTTTTTTAATTTCTTTTCAGCGTAACAGTACTCATTGTTTTTGCATCACACCCAGTGCTCCATGCAATCTGTGCCCTCTCTAATACCCACCACCTGGTTCCCCCAACCTCCCACCCCTTGCCCCTTCAGAACCCTCAGATTGTTTTTCAGAGTCCATAGTCTCTCATGGTTCACCTCCCCTTCCAATTTCCCCCAACTCCCTTCTCCTCTCCATCTCCCCCTGTCCTCCATGCTATTTGTTATGCTCCACAAATAAGTGAAACCATATGATAGTTGACTCTCTCTGCTTGACTTATTTCACTCAGCATAATCTCTTCCAGTCCCATCCATGTTGCTACAAAAGTTGGGTATTCATCCTTTCTGATGGAGGCATAATACTCCATAGTGTATATGGACCACATCTTCCTTATCCATTCGTCCGTTGAAGGGCATCTTGGTTCTTTCCACAGTTTGGCGACCGTGGCCATTGCTGCTATAAACATTGGGGTACAGATGGCCCTTCTTTTCACTACATCTGTATCTTTGGGATAAATACCCAGTAGTGCAATGGCAGGGTCATAGGGAAGCTCTATTTTTAATTTCTTGAGGAATCTCCACACTGTTTTCCAAATGGCTGCACCAACTTGCATTCCCACCAACAGTTTAAGAGGTTCCCCTTTCTCCACATCCTCTCCAACACATGTTGTTTCCTATTTGCTAATTAATGACTACATATATGCCATTGTACAGATGTATGGAGTTATGTTGTTCCTAATATTTCTGTCACAAACAATGCTATAATACATAGGTGTGTGCCTTTATTTCTGCACACTTAAGCAAGTGAATTCATAGAAGTAAAACATATTTTACCAGAGGTATTGACAAATTACCCTCCAGAAGTTTTTACCAATTTATTCTTGGTTTGGACCCTTTTGGACTTTTTGTTTTATTATTATTTTTTAAAGGGGCAACATTATTTCTTTTCTTTCTTTCTTTTTTTTTTTTTTTTTTTTTTTAGATCTTATTTATTTACTTGAGAGAGAGTGAGAGAGAGAGCATGAGAGGGGACAGGGTCAGAGGGAGAAGCAGACTTCCTGTTGCTGAGCAAGGAGCCTGATGTGGGACTTGATCCCAGGACTCCAGGATCATGACCTGAGCTGAAGGCAGTCACTTAACTAACTGAACCACCCAGGTCCCCCATGGACCCTTTTTTATTTAAATCTGATGACTAAACCCTAATTCTTGGTTGATGAGAATAAATTGGGAATGCTACTCCCCAAGCAGGCTGCCTTCTGAGCGTCCCTTCTTACCAGCCTATCAGCCCACTGGCCCCACATACAAGCTGTATTACTTTCTCCCCCGTTTATCCACACAGAGTCTGTAGAGAGCTCTACTCCCCTAACTTTGTACCCAACCAAGACTCACATTCCGAACCCTTCCTCCAGGCCTCCCTGGCCTGCTGTTTAGATTTGTCAGTTCAATTTAAGTATCTTTCCCTGCCTGGCCCTGCTGTAATGTTCATCAATGCCAAGAATTACCGATACTATTTGTATTCTATTACTTCCTGATTGCCAAAACCTTTTATTTAGCTTCCTAGATGCCAACTTTAAGGCCCCAGTCAATGACATTGCCACTTCTGAATCATCCATTAACTTCCCTTTGTAATGGCTCTGCTTTCTGTCTGGTACTTCTTTCTCTTTGGGCATCATTTTGGAAATTTCCCTGGCCCCTTATTTTTAAGCCACAGAGTCTACAAAGTCCATCAGTCTCAGTTGGGTAAGAATGATTCCCATCTTCAAGAAATCATTTATGGGGATGAAAGTTCATGTAGGAAACCTTCCTGACTTAAGCTCGGTGGGTGGAATGCCGTTTACCCATGATTTCCAGGATAGTGTCAGGAAATCCTTTTCTGTAGAATAATCAAAGGTAGCCCAGCTCTGTCTGTAGGATTATTACACAAGAGGTGGAATGTGTGCTCTGGAGTCCAACTGTGGGGGCTAGAAGTCTAAACTCTGTTGGTTTGTGGTATAATATTGGGCAGTGCTTTACTTTCCTGACCTCAGTTTCTCCACCTGCAAAATGGGGATGACAGTGGGATTTGTATGAGAATTAAAGGAGATAATGCATTTTTAATAGGTGGCATGGAGTGGATACTCAAGAAATTACTGTTGTGGTTATTATGATTTTCATCATCTTTATTGATAGAGTAACAGGTGGGTTCTGGGGCTGAGATCATATTCACCAGAAAAGTGTGAGCCTCTTTCTCTCCTCCCATGGCTGGTAACTTGCCTGAGTGTGAAGTAAGTTATATTGTGGGGAGTGAGTGTTTAATATTTATTCTCCCCGAATTCTCTCTACCCCCTTCACCTACCCAGAATATCCTGCTGTCCCAATCCTCTACCTTGGGAGTCGGTATAGTGTCAGTGGAGGACAGGTGGTCCTAAGCCCAATATGACCTTGTTTGCCATGTGACTTTGCACCTTGGTTTCCTCATCTGTAAAATGGGGCCAATAGCCCCTATTTCAAAACTGTCATTAAGATTAGAGGAAAAGCATTTAAAGTGGCCCATAGTAGGTGCTGTGTAAGTTTTACCAGCTCTAGGCTAGTGTTTGGGGGGAAAGGCTTTGTGGGCCACACAGGTCTGTGCTGGTGATTATCAAAATCTGGGCCAGCAGAGTGAGAAAAATGTTAAGCCGGGAAATGGGTCTCATCATTGACTTGTCTGTCTCTCTGTCAAATGGGCAAGTGGTTGCTGGTTTCCATGGATATATGGAAACTCATCTATATTTCATTTCACATAAAGATGAATTAGGAACTTAGAGTCTCTGGAAGCAAAGTGTCCATTACATTTAAGTTAAAGTATCTGATCATTCAATTTCAATTGCCAATATTCCTGACAAAAAAATGATGAAAGTCATTTGTTTGTTTATTTTACTAAATGAATGTACTGGGGAAAGGACCAATGCACATTTTTAAAAAAATCTCATTTGTAGGAATGTAGTTTCTGTATTTGTGTTGGTTCTGTGCATCAGCGAAATAGAATTCAGCCCATATTTAACTTTTCAGAAGAGAGGAGGTATCCTGAAAATTAACTTGTAAATCAGAAGTTTGGAATTTTAGGGGTATTTTCCCTCAGAAAACCTGTTTAGTGTGTGTAGTGCTAAGCCAGCTTGTAGATGTCTTTGGAAGATGATGGGGCTAAATTAATGATGTTAATTAATTCCAAAATTCATTGTGGAACAGGATTCATGGTGTCCAGAGGGAGAAAAGATTTGACTTTTCTTGGGCACTGACCTGTACCAGGCAAACTTCTTGAAGAGGCAGAGAAGTTTACAATTATCATGCTGTTGTTCCTTTTCCGCACCCCTCAGCTGCCCTCTAGAGTACCTGTCCTTTCTTTCTTTATTTTTTTAAAAAATATTTATTTATTTATTTATTTATTTGGCAGAGACACAGAAAGAGAGGGAACACAAGCAGGGGCAGAGGGAGAGGGAGAAGGAAGCTTCCAGCTGAGCAGGGAGCCTGATGTGGGGCTTGATCCCAGGACCCTGGGATCATGTTTCAAGCCAAAGGCAGACACTTAATGACTGAGCCACCCAGGTGCCCCAGTACCTGTCCTTTCACTCCTGGACCTCAATGTCCTCAATGCTGCCCAGAGGCCACCACCATAGCATCTCTCTCACCAGGACCCCTGCTGCAGACCACTCCTCCCACATCCCTCTTGCTGACTACCCAGTGGAATGATGGTAGCTTAGAGAAGCAGGCAGATTCAATTAATTCATACTCTCATGTGAATGGGTGATATACTGGCATGTTTATGATGCTACGTTTTAAAAAAGAGATTCTTGGGGGGAGGAGTCAAGATGGCGGAGAAGTAGCAGGCTGAGACTACTTCAGGTAGTAGGAGATCAGCTAGATAGCTTATCTAAAGATTGCAAACACCTACAAATCCAATGGGAGATCGAAGAGAAGAAGAACAGCAATTCTAGAAACAGAAAATCAACGACTTTCTGAAAGGTAGGACTGGCAGAGAAGTGAATCCAAAGCGACGGGAAGATAGACCGTGGGGGGAGGGGCGGCTCCCGGCAAGCGGCGGAGCAACGGAGCACAAAATCAGGACTTTTAAAAGTCTGTTCCGCTGAGGGACATCGCTCCAGAGGCTTAACCGGGGTGAAGCCCACGCGGGGTCAGTGTGGCCTCAGGTCCCGCAGGGTCACGGAAGGATCGGGGGTGTCTGAGTGTCACAGAGCTTGCAGGTATTAGAACGGGGAAGCCGGCTACAGAGACAGAGTCGAGGAGTGACTCTTAGCTCGGGGTTACCTTGAACCGGTCGCAGGCTCAGTCAGCTCGGAGCGCGGCCGGAGGCCAGGGTGACGGGAGTAATTGGGCACTGTTCTCTGAGGGCGCACTGAGGAGTGGGGCCCCGGGCTCTCGGCTCATCCGGGCCGGAGACTGGGAGGCCGCCATCTTCATTCCCGTCCTCTGGAACTCTACGGAAAGCGCTCGGGGAACAAAAGCTCCCGAAAGCAAACCCGAGCAGATTACTCAGCCCGGCCCCTGGTAAGGGTGGTGCAACTCCACCTGGGGCAAAGACACTTGAGAATCACTACAACAGGCCCCTCCCCCAGAAGATCAACAAGAAACCCAGCCAGGACCAAGTTCACCTACCAAGGAGTGCAGTTTCAATACCAAGGAGAGCAGCAGAATTCCAGAGGAGGAGAAAGCAAAGCACGGAACTCATGGCTTTCTCCCCATGATTCTTTAGCCTTGCAGTTAATTTAATTTTTTTTTCTTTTTCAATTTTTTTCTCTTCTTCTGCTAAATTTTTTTAAATTTTACCCTTTTCTTTTTTACGTTTTTTAACTAGTTTATCTAATATATATATATATATTTTCCTTTTTATATTTTTTCGTTATTGGTTTTCTTTTTTTATTTGTTTCTTTTTTCTTTTTTCATTTTTTTTTTTCTTTCTGAACCTCTTTTTATCCCCTTCCCCACCCCTCAGGATTTGGGATGTCTTCTGATTTGGCTAAAGCATATTTTCCTGGGGTTGTTGCCACCCTTTTAGTATTTTACTTGTTCCTTCATATACTCTTATCTGGACAAAATGACAAGGCGGAAAAATTCACCACAAAAAAAAGAACAAGAGGCAGTACCAAAGGCTAGGGACCTAATCAATACAGACATTGGTAATATGTCAGATCTAGAGTTCAGAATGATGATTCTCAAGGTTCTTGCCGGGCTCGAAAAAGGCATGGAAGATATTACAGAAACCCTTTCGGGAGATATAAAAGCCCTTTCTGGAGAAATAAAAGAACTAAAATCTAATCAAGTTGAAATAAAAAAGGCTTTAATGAGGTGCAATCAAAAATGGAGGCTCTCACTGCTAGGATAAATGAGGCAGAAGAAAGAATTAGCGATATAGAAGACCAAATGACAGAGAATAAAGAAGCTGAGCAAAAGAGGGACAAACAGCTACTGGACAATGAGGGGAGAATTCGAGAGATAAGTGACACCATAAGACGAAACAACATTAGAATAATTGGGATTCCAGAAGAAGAAGAAAGAGAGAGGGGAGCAGAAGGTATATTGGAGAGAATTATTGGAGAGAATTTCCCCAATATGGCAAAGGGAACAAGCATCAAAATCCAGGAGGTTCAGAGAACCCCCCTCAAAATCAATAAGAATAGGTCCACACCCCAACACCTAATAGTAAAATTTACAAGTCTTAGTGACAAAGAGAAAATCCTGAAAGCAGCCCGGGAGAAGAAGTCTGTAACATACAATGGTAAAAATATTAGATTGGCAGCAGACTTATCCACAGAGACCTGGCAGGCCAGAAAGAGCTGGCATGATATATTCAGAGTACTAAACGAGAAAAACATGCAGCCAAGAATACTGTATCCAGCTAGGCTATCATTGAAAATAGAAGGAGAGATTAAAAGCTTCCAGGACAAACAAAAACTGAAAGAATTTGCAAACACCAAGCCAGCTCTACAGGAAATATTGAAAGGGGTCCTCTAAGCAAAGAGAGAGCCTAAAAGTAGTAGATCAGAAAGGAACAGAAACAATATACAATAACAGTCACCTTTACAGGCAATACAATGGCACTAAATTCATATCTCTCAATAGTTACCCTGAATGTTAATGGGCTAAATTCCCCAATCAAAAGACACAGGGTATCAGAATGGATAAAAAAACAAAACCCATCTACATGTTGCCTACAAGAAACTCATTTTAAACCCGAAGACACCTTCAGATTTAAAGTGAGGGGGTGGAAAAGAATTTACCATGCTAATGGACATCAGAAGAAATCAGAATGGCAATCCTTATATCAGATCAATTAGATTTTAAGCCAAAGACTATAATAAGAGATGAGGAAGGACACTATATCATACTCAAAGGATCTGTCCAACAAGAAGATATAACAATTGTAAATATCTATGCCCCTAATGTGGGAGCAGCCAACTATATAAACCAATTAATAACAAAATCAAAGAAACACATCAAAAATAATACAATAATAGTAGGGGACTTTAACACTCCCCTCACTGAAATGGACAGATCATCCAAGCAAAAGATCAACAAGGAAATAAAGGCCTTAAATGACACACTGGACCAGATGGGTATCACAGATATATTCAGAACATTTCATCCCAAAGCAACAGAATACACATTCTTCTCTAGTGCTCATGGAACATTCTCCAGAATAGATCACATCCTTGGTTCTAAATCAGGTCTCAACCGGTATCAAAAGATTGGGATCATTCCCTGCATATTTTCATACCACAATGCTCTGAAACTAGAACTCAATCACAAGAGGAAGTTTGGAAAGAACCCAAATACATGGAGACTAAACAGCATCCTTCTAAAGAATGAATGGGTCAACCAGGAAATTAAAGAAGAATTGAAAAAATTCATGGAAACAAATGATAATGAAAACACAACGGTTCAAAATCTGTGGGACACAACAAAGGCATTCCTGAGAGGAAAATATATAGCAGTACAAGCCTTTCTCAAGAAACAAGAAAGGTCTCAGGTACACAACCTAACCCTACACCTAAAGGAGCTGGAGAAAGAACAAGAAAGAAACCCTAAGCCCAGCAGGAGAGGAGAAATCATAAAGATCAGAGCAGAAATCAATGAAATAGAAACCAAAAAAACAATAGAACAAATCAACGAAACTAGGAGCTGGTTCTTTGAAAGAATTAATAAGATTGATAAACCCCTGGCCAGACTTATCAAAAAGAAAAGAGAAAGGATCCAAATAAATAAAATCATGAATGAAAGAGGAGAGATCACAACTAACACCAAAGAAATACAGACAATCATAAGAACATGTTATGAGCAACTCTATGCCAACAAATTTGACAATCTGGAAGAAATGGATGCATTCCTAGAGACATATAAACTCCCACAACTGAACCAGGAAGAAATAGAAAGCCTGAACAGACCCATAACCAGTAAGGAGATTGAAACAGTCATCAAAAATCTCCAAACAAACAAAAACCTAGGGCCAGACGGCTTCCCGGGGGAATTCTACCAAACATTAAAGAAGAACTAATTCCTATTCTCCTCAAACTGTTCCAAAAAATAGAAATGGAAGGAAAACTTCCAAACTCATTTTATGAGGCCAGCATCACCTCGATCCCAAAACCAGACAAGGATCCCATCAAAAAAGAGAACTACAGACCAATATCCTTGATGAACACAGATGCAAAAATTCTCACCAAAATACTAGCCAATAGGATTCAACAGTACATTAAAAGGATTATTCACCACGACCAAGTGGGATTTATTCCAGGGCTGCAAGGTTGGTTCAACATCCGCAAATCAATCAATGTGATACAACACATTAATAAAAGAAAGAACAAGAACCATATGATACTCTCAATAGATGCTGAAAAAGCATTTGACAAAGTACAGCATCCCTTCCTGTTCAAAACTCTTCAAAGTGTAGGGATAGAGGGCACATACCTCAATATTATCAAAGCCATCTATGAAAAACCCATCGCAAATATCATTCTCAATGGAGAAAAACTGAAAGCTTTTCCTCTAAGGTCAGGAACACGTCAGGGATGTCCGTTATCACCATCGCTATTCAACATAGTACTAGAAGTCCTAGCCTCAGCAATCAGACAACAAAAAGAAATTAAAGGCATCCAAATCAGCAAAGAAGAAGTCAAACTATCACTCTTCGCAGATGATATGATACTATATGTGGAAAACCCAAAAGACTCCACTCCAAAACTGCTAGAACTTGTACAGGAATTCAGTAAAGTGTCAGGATATAAAATCAATGCACAGAAATCAGTCGCATTTCTCTACACCAACAACAAGACAGAAGAAAGAGAAATTAAGGAGTCCATCCCATTTACAATTGCACCCAAAACTATAAGATACCTAGGAATAAACCTAACCAAAGAGGCAAAGAATCTATACACAGAAAACTATAAAGTACTCATGAAAGAAATTGAGGAAGACACAAAGAAATGGAAAAATGTTCCATGCTCCTGGATTGGAAGAATAAATATTGTGAAAATGTCTATGCTACCTAAAGCAATCTACACATTTAGTGCAATTCCTATCAAAGTACCATCCATTTTTTTCAAAGAAATGGAACAAATAATCCTAAAATTTATATGGAACCAAAAAGACCGCGAATGGCCAAAAGAATATTGAAAAATAAAGCCAAAGTTGGTGGCATCACAATTCCGGACTTCAAGCTCTATTACAAAGCTGTCATCATCAAGACAGCATGGTACTGGCACAAAACAGACACATAGATCAATGGAACAGAATAGAGAGCCCAGAAATACACCCTCAACTCTATGGTCAACTAATCTTCGACAAAGAAGGAAAGAATGTCCAATGGAAAAAAGACAGCCTCTTCAATAAATGGTGTTGGGAAAATTGGATAGCCACATGCAGAATAATGAAATTGGATCATTTCCTTACACCACACATGAAAATAGACTCAAAATGGATGAAGGACCTCAATGTGAGAAAGGAATCCATCCAAATCCTTGAGAAGAACACAGGCAGCAACCTCTTCGACCTCAGCCGCAGCAACATCTTCCTAGGAACATCGCCAAAGGCAAGGGAAGCAAGGGCAATAATGAACTATTGGGATTTTATCAAGATCAAAAGCTTTTGCACAGCAAAGGAAACAGTTCACAAAACCAAAAGACAACTGACAGAATGGGAGAAGATATTTGCAAACGACATATCAGATAAAGGGCTAGTGTCTAGAATTTATAAAGAACTTAGCAAACTCAACACCCAAAGAACAAATAATCCAATCAAGAAATGGGCAGAAGACATGAACAGACATTTCTGCAAAGAAGACATCCAGATGGCCAACAGACACATGAAAAAGTGCTCCATATCACTCGGCATCAGGGAAATGCAAATCAAAACCACAATGAGATACCACCTCACACCAGTCAGAATGGCTAAAATTAACAAGGCCGGAAATGACAGATGCTGGCGAGGATGGGGAGAAAGGGGAACCCTCCTACACTGTTGGTGGGAATGCAAGCTGGTGCAACCACTCTGGAAAACAGCATGGAGGTTCCTTAAAATGTTGAAAATAGAGCTACCCTATGACCCAGCAATTGCACTGCTGGGTATTTACCCTAAAGATACAAACGTAGTGATCCGAAGGGGCACGTGCACCCGAATGTTTATAGCAGCAATGTCTACAATAGCCAAACTATGGAAAGAACCTAGATGTCCATCAACAGACGAATGGATAAAGAAGATGTGGTATATATACACAATGGAATACTATGCAGCCATCAAAAGAAATGAAATCTTGCCATTTGCGACGACGTGGATGGAACTAGAGGGTATCATGCTTAGCGAAATAAGTCAATCGGAGAAAGACAACTATCATATAATCTCCCTGATATGAGGGAGAGTAGATGCAACATGGGGGATTAAGGGGGTAGGAGAAGAGTAAATGAAGCAAGATGGGATTGGGAGGGAGATAAACCATAAGTGACTCTTAATCTCACAAAACAAACTGAGGGTTGCAGGGGGGGAGGGGGGAGGGAGAGGGGGGTGGGGTTATGGACATTGGGGAGGGTATGTGCTATGGTGAGTGCTGTGAAGTGTGTAAACCTTGCGATTCACAGACCTGTACCCCTGGGGAAAAAATATATATGTTTATAAAAAATAAAATTAAAAAAAAAAAAGATTCTTCTCTCCCTTCATTTCCTCCTTCACTATTCTTTTTCCCAATGGAAAAAACATACAGACCATTGACAAAGTGAAGTGAAAAACTTCAGACAATTTGGAAGAAAAATTTTGTGGGCCAGTAGCCACAAGAGAGGTAGTCTATCCCTTAGAGTTTCCCTGATTTCAGTTCTTTTTGGTTTGGCATCGTACACAAACTATGTTCCCTGGCCATTTAGAGGTGTGTTGCCAATACAAGAGTAACCCTGGTTAGGGTTGACTATGTAACGTGCAGGGGGTCAGTGCAAAGTGAAAACACGGGGCCCCTTGTTTAAAAAGTTTAAGAATTATGGGCACCTGGGTGGATCAGTTGGTTAAGTGACTTCCTTTGGCTCAGGTCATGATCCTGGAGTCCCGGGATCGAGTCCCACATCGGGCTCCCTGCTTGGCAGGGAATCTGCTTCTCCCGCTGACCTCTCTCCTCTCATGCTTCCTCTCTCTCATGCTCTCTCTCTCTCAAATAAATAAATAAAATTAAAAAAAAATTAAGAATTTCTAGATGGTAACCACAGAGCATCAAAATACCTACGGGCTCTTTTAAACATGGTGTCTGTGTGACTGTATGGGTTACATGTCAGTGAAGTCAGCTCTGTCTCTGGTTAAAGAAAGTGGATGCCATGTCTTGGCTTCAGTTTCTCTTAGAACCTTTAATGTGTTTTGTGTTTGAATCTCCAAGAATATAGTGAGCAGGATTTCCTTAATTTTAATCTATTGAAATTTGGACACTTCTTGGAGGTCAGGGATATTGCAATGATTCTTTGGGATGCTCAGAATTGTTCTTTCTTCACTTTAAGTCTCCCATCTGTGTGTCTTACATACCACAGTGTTTAATTCAAAGCTCCAATAACATAGAAGGAAGGTGGAAGGGGGTTTCCTAAGGTGGGGGTGGAAAGAAAGCCCAGGTCTGGGTTGAGCTCTTTGCTCACTAAGGCCATTTTGGGGTTTGGGTCTATGATGACTTGAGTGTAGACCAGAGTCTACTTGTACATCTCACCTTCTGCTGTTGAACGGGGGCTTTAGCTGAGGCTGGGCATGGGTGCAACTTCAGATCTGCTGTATTCACTCTGTTCTCTGCAAGTCTCTGCAGCCTCTTGATGGATCCTGTGGACAAGACAGTAATATGAGCTGAGTAACATCTTGATCTGTCTCCCTGCTGCCAAGGCAGCCAGCTGTGTGTGTGTGTGTGGGGGGGCGTTGATTAAAAGTGAGAAGTAAAGAGCAGGAGTGGTTCCCTTGATGGTGTTTTGATATGTGTATATAGAAGCATCCTTCAAAAATATCCAGAGGATTCATGGAGAAGAACGTGGGAAACATTATAAGACAAGATGTCTTACTTCTGCTTCTGTATGTCATTAGCAATCCTTTGGCTTTATTTTTGGTTTTGAAGTAGAGTCTTCTAGCGTGGTAATGGTTCTCATTTTCTGGCATTACTATATTCACTCCACAAAGAAAGGAAATACACCCTAATCCTAATGTATGCACTTGGTCCTTTTAGAGGAATCTGTTTACAGAAGATAAATATGTAATAGAGCCTGTAATATGCTTTCTCAGTTGTATTTCCAATGGGCTCTGGTTTGCCTCAAATTTCAGTTTCTTTATTATTTTCTAGGGAATATACTATCCTCTTTACAAAAATTAAAAATACATACATATGATTTTAAGGAGCATATAGAGTTCTAAGATCTGAATAAAACATAGAGCCTGTATTTTTAACATTTTTGAGTTACATAGGTTTTTTAAATTGATGGTGTGACAACTAAATTTTGGAGTGGCATATTCATGGCTGTGGCTGCCACTTGGAAGAAAGTTAGTGGTGTGAGGGTCCTGCGATGCTCCTCAGCTTGTACGAGACCAAATGTGGACATGTGTGACAAAATTGAATACTATCTCTTAATGATCTTCACTTCATCATACTTTGGTAAATATTTGTGTGACATTTCAACCCTGGAGTCTTAAGGGATTAATTTCAAAGCTGATGCACTGGATATTAGGGAACCAATCATCACAAACTCCAATCAGCACTGTACCTTGTAAGATTTCAGGAAGCAATTCCTGGGAGGTGAGGGGTTGGGTGGTTCTTGCTAGGGGGTCAGCCCAAAACTTTCAGGCAAATCACACACACACACACACACACACACCCACACACACACAGAGGCCATAGTAATATCTCGAGTCAGAGTAGGTATCTAGACATCAACTCTGCCTTAGATGAACCATATAACTCATCCATATTTCATTCACTTATTGGCCCATCTTTCTTTTTCTGTGCTTGGATAAATTTGAGTGATAGGACACATCCAGCAGAAATGAATTTAGGTCAGGCAACATTCACTAAAGGGGCTGCTTGTCTGATATCTGCTCTGGACACCAGAACTGTGACTGAATTTGTCATGAGAGACCATCCAATCCAGAAAAACTCTTTAATCTGTTCCTGAAGTAGTTCTGTAAATTGGTACTTCAAAAACCAAGTATTTGGGCTCATCCCATGGAAAGAGAACTATAGGTGTTTTAGTACACAGCTAACATGTAAATATATATATATATATATATATATATATATATATATATAGTAGACTATTTTATCAGAGATTAAAGCAAGTGCATTGGTTCTTCCCCAGAGAGACGTGTCAGGGAGCACCTCAGCACCTTGGAGACTGAGTCATTGCTGAGCTTCTAGAGGACAGAATGTGTCCACCTCCCCAAAAGAGATGAACAAGCTGGAACTTGGGTTCGTCCTTTTATTTTTAAGGTCTTCAGGACCCTGTGTGGATGGAAGAATGGGAAAGGCAACGTTTTCATGGGGTCCTGAGCTGCCCCCATGCCCGCGTGGTCTGCACCTTCCCTTCTAGTCTGCAACAGTGTTAGGAACCAAGGACCCAGTACCGCAGCTCAGCTCTGGAAGGCACATGAGCAGGACTGGGGCTTGTGATTGCTCAAGCAGGGACATGCCCCTTGTGAGCGGCCGTTCCCATGTATGGGGGATGGGGAGTGGGGGTTGGGTTTCCTACTCTGGGAATGGAACCTGAGTGGGGAGGGAGAGGAAAGGGTAAGAGTGGCCATGAAAGAGTCCATACTGATGTAAATATTCTGTTATTGTTTTTGTTTTCCTTCTAGAAACTAATGAAAACCCTCTCCAGTATGTAGGGTCAGAGAATTGTATCCAATTTGGGCTGGACTTTACCTGAGGTGTCCGAGTTCCCTAGGTTCTCCTCCATAAGCCGCACACTTCTTTTCTGAAGCCCATCTACATGGGGTGTGGTTTTTCAGAGTCAGGACACACAACTCTGCCTTTGCGGTGGTACTTGCTTTGGGTTTTCCTTCAGTATCTTGTATATCATATTCGTTGCTACAGATGCATTTTGTTTACTTGTTTGTTTGTTTGTATTTTCTCTCAGAAGCACATTATAGAGAATGCTGGCTCCTTGCTTTACTTTTCATCTATTTACCTAGAACAGTCTCTTGTTTGTTTGATATTGCAACTTTGCTTTCCAAACCTAAATTTTCTCTCCTCTATAACTCTTGTCTGACAGGTTGCAAAGGCAATGGGGTTGTAGTTGTCTTTTGCCAATGAAGAGTCTCTTCTGATTGGCTTTGGAGCTGAAAATAGAGTCCCCCACGGGGTGCCACTATGTAAGCCATTCTGTGTCACCCATTAAGCAGTTTGGTGGGAGTTAACCTGCTGTGTTTAACCACGTGTGCTCATTGTAGTGCAGGAGACACTTAAAAAGCCTGGAACAAAAACAAGTTCTGAGCAAGTAGGAGACAGTATTGCCTTGGTCACATGGGGGCTGTGGTTTTCTCATTTTCCAGTGACTTCAAATGCTGATCTAAGTGGAACTGAGTGAGAGAGTATGGTCCAGAAGAAAGATATCTTTATTTATTTACTTATTTTTTTGCATAACTTAAAAAGCCTCAGGGACATGGCCAGCTTTCTAGCTTTTTTCCTTGCCTTGCCATTTTTCCACCTTCCCCCCAAGTCTTTATTCCAACTCCTCTGAGCCAACTCCTTCCAACATCCCATCTCCTATCTGTGCTCACAAGGGTCCCTCTGTCTGGAGCTCACACCCGCAACCTGGCTGGAGAATCCCTCGTCATCTGGCAAGATATTGCTCAAGGACTTAAAAGTCTTTCCTGACCTTTCCCCTTGCAGGTTGGCCCTGTGCGGTAGCATGTATGGACTACTAATACCTAATACCAGAAATGCTCCATCTCCATTGTTTACAGTTCATTTCCATAGGTCATTGAATAGTACATTGGTGAAGAGCATAGCCCTGGAAGCCAGACTGCCTGGTTTGAGATCCCAGATCTGCCACTTAACTCTGTGTAGTGTTGGACAAGATCCTTAACCTCGTAGTGCCTTGGTTTCCCCATCTTTAACGCAGGGATGATAATAATAGCACATTTACCCCATAGAATTATGGGAAGGATTAAATGAGTTGATACAAGTAAAGGACTTGGGATGGTACCTGGCAAGGAGTACGTGCTAAGTTGTGTGCAGTTATGATTATTAGTCTGGAAGTCCTCGGTGGGCAGTGATGCCATCTCATTTGGTTTAGGCCCACCATAATAGAAGCTGAAAATGTGAGGGGAATAAATGAATGATGAGAACACCTTCTTTCTGTCCCTGAGTTTAGTATCATTTCAATTGTGAGTGGCCATTGAGTCTGAAGGCAGATGTGCCTTGAGTCTGAAGGCAGAAGGGCAGGAATGGTTCTGAGCAACAGCAGCATGAAGAGATAGATGAGAAGAGAAACATTCACATTCCCCACCTCTGAGCCAAACTGACCATCAGGACTCAGTCATAGTCTTGGTAGGCCATCCCGGGTAGGATCTCTGGCTGAAGGGTCAAGCTAAACACCTCCTTTTGCCATTTCCTATCTCTTTACTGAAGGGGACTTTTCCATGTCTATTCAGTAGTGGCACCAGGTCAACTTGCCAACTCTGATGCATTCATTTATTCCTTTAAAAGTGTCATGCCGGGTGCCTGGGTGGCTCAGTGGGTTAAGCCGCTGCCTTCGGCTCAGGTCATGATCTCAGGGTCCTGGGTTAGAGTCCCGCATCGAGCTCTCTGCTCAGTGGGGAGCCTGTTTCCCTCTCTCTGCCTGCCTCTCTGCCTACTTGTGATCTCTGTCTCTGTCAAATAAATAAATAAAGTCTTTAAAAAAAATAATAAAATAAAAGTGTCATGCCTGTTGGATTGGCCCAAACCTGCACAGGTATGGCCTGGGCTCATGAGGCCTTGTCTGTGTGTCACAGCACTGTCCTGACTGAGTTCTGAACATTTTCCTATATGGTCAGGAAAATCCCCATCCAGCCAGGGGAAGGCAGGAATAGAGGTGATCAGTTCTGGGGGGGTCTGTGTTTATTATTATTATTATTATTATTATTATTATTATTCCTTTTCCCTTTGAGCTAGAAAGAAAGTTACTGTCTTCTTAAGCAGAAGGAACATAGGATTGCAAGGATCTATTAATTATGCCCCTATCTGCTACTTTTCATGTTATACTCCCAATTTTATTCCATGATTCCATTTACCCAAGTTCATTTTTTATTTCACTCTTATCCTTTTGACCTTGTAAGTGCAGACTTTAAAAAATCTGGCACCTACTCTATCTCAGTAGATGCTGTCCTACTTTAGGCCTCATTATTGCTTGATAAGACTCCCCTCTAGGTCCCCAACCAGCTTCCTGTTCATCCCCACTGCTGCCAGAACAGTATTTCTATAACAAATCTTGGATTATATGACATGATAAGATGGTCTTTAAAATGTGTACTTTCTGAACTGTGCCTCACCAGTTAAAAAACAGTTATTGTGTTCTTGTGTTATATCTCCTATTATTTGAAGTGATTGAAATGTTCTTAATATAACTATATAATGGGATGTAGGTGAAGTATTGACCAACCAAGTTATTAATGAGGATCCTGAGCTGGGACAGCCTGAGAAAGGTCCAGGGATCGTGGAACACATGAAAATGGAACATAACATCGGGAAAAAAGACATTCCAAAAGTAATAAGTTGGTTACAGATGCATCTATTTGGGACTGTTGTCAATGTCCATACTTGATCCAAAGGAGGGAACTGACCCTCTAACAAAAGGAAGCAGTGCTTTGGTGGGACCAGAGAGGGGGTATTGATTATTTTCAGGTTAGAAGTCCCTACTGCAGAGATAAATGTGAGAGTTGGTAGCTCACAGGTGGTATTTAAAGCCATGGATGAGTTCACTGAAGGATGAGACAGATGTGGGAGAACTGAGGGCCACAACTGATCCTGAGCACTCAACAAGGCTGGGAGCGCCTGGGACTGAGAAGTAGGGCAGTGGAGGAGGACCAGAGGGTGCAGAGTCCTGACACGACGACAATACAGAATTGCAAGGAGGAGAAGGACCATCACAGTCAAACACAGCAAAAGGGTTAGGAAAAACCAGAACTGACAAATGAACATTGATGTGGCGATGCAGAGGTCAGTCTGGCCAGAGCTTCGAGGGGCAGGCCCGATGACCGTGGGGTGAACAAAGGATGGAAGAAGGTTTTTAGAGA
The DNA here is from genome assembly GCF_010015895.1 of Lontra canadensis. NCBI lineage: Eukaryota > Metazoa > Chordata > Mammalia > Carnivora > Mustelidae > Lontra > Lontra canadensis. The sequence continues at coordinate 10,380,030 of NW_022631045.1, read as the reverse complement.
CAGTGATCTTAATGAGTCTTGCAAGGATTTCCACTTAGAAGAGTGGGGGAAGTTGGGAGGTAGCTGGAAGGAGAATCGGGTCAAGAGAATTGTCTTTGTGGGAAGGGGAAACGTGATTGGGAGATAGGAACATCTATAGAAATGTCCCTAAATCTGGAATCATTTCTGTGCATTGATGGAAGATTTAATGCAGTTTAATGGCTACAGTTGAAGAAAAGCAATGGTGAATCTGGCGAAGGCCAGGTGGGGTGAGGCAGGCCACTGTGTGAGCTATGTGCAGGGAGCAGAATGGACTCCGAGTCCCGGTGGCCCCTCTCTGCCTGGGCCCCTCCAACATGGGGCTCATCTTTAACAGTGATGCTAAGTACCCATGGGTAGGGGGGTTAACTATTTTCCCTGAAGCTGGCCATAGCAGATTATGGAAATAAGGTGACAAGACATACTAGATGCTTAACTAAATTATTACAGACTGTAATCATAGTTCGTACTGAACTAGTGCCTACTGAGCCGCTATCCTGGGTTTGTAATATCCATTAGTTTTCTTCCTTGCAACAACTCTCTAAGGCAGGTACTTTCCATTTTATAGATGAGAAACCTGATGTGCAGATAGACGTGGCAATGTCCCTGGTCGCTCAGCTGGGCTGCTGTTCAAACCTGGCCTGTTTGACTGCAAGGTTTACACTATGCAATGCTGCTTCTGTATTGATTCTGGTGACCAGAAATTTACCTAACCTTTCTTAGACTCTATTTTTATATTCAGCTTTTAACTCTTGAGGTAGGAAGTAGGAGGAAGATTCCATAATTGTGTAAACCGTATAAGTTGAATATAATAGTAATTGCTCATTTTATCTTCAACTTATTTCTCTGAGATACTAAGAGGTACACTTTACACCTGCTATCCTGAAATGACAAGGGGAAAGACATTTATCCCATGTGTGCTATTTATTCGTGGTATATGCCTACCTTATCACTTTTGTCTTTACCCCCCTCCTCCCTGAAAAATCCTAACTTTTCATCTACCCTCTAGTGACAAGCCTCCTGCTCCCTCTGTCCTCTTGTCTGACCTTCTTTGGACTCCCTTAATACCACGACACCATTTTTCTGCAGGACTTCATACAGAGTTTCTACCATGAATGCATTTTGGCTTGGAATAAGGCAGGCAGAAATTTCTCTTAGATTCCATTGTGATTTCAGAGAACTTCCACTATCAAGATAAGACCAAAAGCCTCAACCGCCCATTGGACTGATGCCTTTAAACTCTAGTTTTAGTATATGTGCTGCCGAAGCGAGCACTAAACTCTAGTTTATAGTGACTTTCAGATTCCTTTTGAGGGTTATGAGCTTGGAGCCCATTTTTTATGATTCATACTAGCATTTCCCTCATTGGTTTTATGGAGCGCTGCTCAGGATAGATGTGACAGGAAGGCCATTTGAAGGTGGACTCAATGTCAACATGTCTAGGAACTGCCATGTATGCTCTTCCTCTCCTGGGGATTGATAATGTGTATTAATAGCTAAGAAGTCACATAGAGTGTCACAGTTTGAGTTTTTCTAGAAGCAGATGCTACAATAAGGATTCAAAAAGAAGTCATTTATTTGGGAGATCTGGGGAACAACAGGACAGAAGTGAGAAGGCAATACCAGAATGATAAGGAAGCTGGAAAGGGTAGATAAATAGGTCAGCCATTGTTGTGTGTGACAGAGCTTTCACCTGAGGGAAAGCTCTGAGAGAGAGTGTAAAAGTGAAAGCCTCAGAATTGTCCCATTTGACGGATGAAGGATTTCAAGTATTTATACATCATCTTCTGTCAGTCATCATTGAGGTCTGCTCTCAGTTTCTTGCACTTCCAGGCTGTCACTGGCAAAGCAGCCTCTCGGGCTTTGGAGAAGTCCCTCAGGCAAAGAGATGCAATGGCCATTGGTAGTCTGTTGGAGGAATATAGAGCATGGATATTGCCTGCTGTGCAGGAAAAAACCCTGTTTAATTTGTTTAACCTAGTGTATTCAAAATCCTACTTGGGCATAAAATACTTGTTCCTTGGCACACTTAAGCATGTGCCATGAGACTCCAGTTTGGAAAATGTAGGGGTAATAGGGCCACAAATGTAACGTTGTATACAAGAAGCCTAAAGGAAATAAAACTGACTCTTCTAGAACTCCTGGGTCCTCTCACCAGTTCACTTAGAATGTTCTGGATCTCCTGCATGTGTGACAAAGATTGTGAGAAGCCAGAAACATTGTCTGAGGGTCAAACATGGCTAACATCACACTGTCGGTCCCAGACCAGATGGGTTGGGGCTCAGGCAGGGCACCCTGGAGCTGAGGTGCCCCTGAGGTGTAGTTAATAGTCTCATATGACAAGTGAGTATTTGAAATGTGACTGGTACAACTGAGGAACTGACTTTTATAATTTAATTTAATTATTTAAAATTTGAATCAAAATGCATACATGTGGCTAGTGGCTACCTTTTTGGACAGTGCAATCCCAGAGGCATGCCACCTCTCTAGGATACATATGGGAGATGTGTCCCATCCCTGCACTGATTTTCTCTGGCTCCCTCTACCATCTAAGAATGTTCCACTATTCTTTGCCAACTCTGGGTTCCATATCAAGGGGTTTCCTATACTTTCTAGTTCTGATCTTCTCTCAGTTTCTCCAGCACCCTGCAGTTTCACCCAGCACCCAGCTCTTATAGCATGGCAAGCACCAACTTCCTCAGCCCCTTCTGGATAGTTTCATAGCTGAGTGCTGCCATCAAGGGACTTTTCTGGGAATGGCTTCCCCTTATACCCCATAGAGCTTTGGAGTGAGATCCAAAGGGAAGCACCTCTATGTGAACAGATTTCTTTGGTACCTTCCAGGAGCATATTTCCAGCAAGTTCTGCACCTGCAGCGCCTGATCAACTTCTCCACCATCTAGTAAGATCTCTCCAGGAGGTCTGGATCTCAGCCCTAGGGGAGAAGACCTCTCCCTTGGTGCTCTCTCTCAGCCTTAAAAGGTAGAAGGTCTACTTTGGCTTCTGAAAGCCAAAGGGTGGGGACAGCAGCTTTTACTTACTTAGAGAAATCTTCTCACGCTGGGGGTGGGAAGAACTTGTTTGGCTTATCCCAAAGCCTTGGTCTCTCAGCTGCTCAGAACCCCAGCTGCTAAGGAGGACTATAATCATGAATGATGGTGATGACAAAAATAACAATAACACAAATGATATTAATAATAGTAGCTGTAAGTACCTTCATTACTACTATCATTTATTGAGTACTTACTACTGCCCAGGTATTGTGCCCACTTCTTTCTATGTACACTCACTGAATCTTCACAAAACCATGTGAGGTAATTTATAGATGTAAAAACTAAGGCATAAGGAAGTCAAGTAATTAAGGTTAAACTCTGAGGCTAGAATTTGAGTGCTAGTCTGTTGGACACCAAAGCCTACACTTGTAATCATATGCAATTTCAGTGGAGGCTATGGGTAGTCCATTCTCTCCTTCCTCCTTTCCTAATGGGGCAGGACCTGATTTGGTTCATGTACCAGCCTTCCTCCATTCAGTCTTGTGAGTCAGGGGAATCAACTCCATCCCCAGCTCTGGTTGGGTTCTACTTAGTCCAAGCCAAGAAGCATGTAGTGGTTTCTCTATCACTATGATGGACCTAAGTGGGGCATAAGATCTAAGTAGGCCCAAACATGGTCTTGTATTCCATGACTGAAGGAGAGATTGTCTCTCTCTCTCTCTCCAGCAGGAGGTAAACAAGGCAGGCCATGGTTACCATTGCCGTGGGTAGCCATCTTATAACTATGAGGAAAGCTAACCTGGAGACATAGAAGACATCAGAGTCAAATGAATGAATGGTTAATAGGCACCCAGAACCAGAACTCTAAACATTTTGTGCCTGCAGCACAAATAGCTATTGATTATCTACTGACTTTATCTTATGTTATCTAATAAAGTTATTTAAGTAGTAGAATCAGGGTTTCTGCTACTTGCTGTTCAGCATATCCTAACTGATAAAACTATGCCTTCCCTCAGTAACTTGCAAAATGAAGTGCCCAATATCTGTAAGGGGAATTTTCTATTTCTTTTTTTAAAAATTTTTTATTTAAACTTAATTTAGCTAACATATACTGTATTATTAGTTTCAGGGGTAGAATTTAATGATTCATCATTTGCATATAACACCCAGGGCTCATTACATTAAGTGCTCTCCTTAATGCCCATCATCCAATTGTCCCTCCCCCCACCTACCTCCTCTCTAGCTTTGTTTCCTATAGTTAAGAGTCTCTTATGGTTTGCCTCCCTCTCTAGTTAAACCTTATTTGATTTTTCCTTTCCTTTCTCTATACTCACCTGTTTTGTTTCTTAAATTCCACATATGAGTGAAATTCTATGGTATTTGTCTTTTTATGATTGACTTATTTTGCTTAGGATAGTACTTCTAGTTCCATCCATGTAGTTGCAAATGGCAAGATTTCCTTTTTTTGATGCCTGAGTAATATTCCATTGTATATCTATATCACATCTTCTTTATCCACTGATCTGTCAATAGACATCTGGACTCTTTCCATAGTTTGGCTATTGTGGACATTGCTGCTAGAAATGTTGTGGTGCATGTACACCTTGGAATCACTATGTTTGTCTCCTTTGGAGAAATACTTAGTAGTGCAATTGCTGGGTCATAGAGTAGTTCAATTTTTAACTTTTTGAGGAAACTCCGTACTGTTTTCCAAAGTGGCTGCAACAATTTCATTTCCGCCAACAGTGTAAGAGGTTTCTCCTTTCTCTGCATCCCCACCAACACTTGTTTCCTGAGTTGTTCATTTTAGCCATTCTGACAGGTGTAAGGTAGTATCATTGTGCTTTTGATTTGTATTTCCTGGTGATGAGGGATGTTGAACATTTTTTCATGAGTCTGTTAAACACTTGTATGTCTTCTAAGGAAAAATGTCTGTTCATGTCTTATGCCCATTTCTTGACTGGACTTTTTGTTTTTTGAGTGTTGAGTTTCATAAGTTACTTATAGATTTTGGATACTAACCCTTTATCTGGTATGTCATTTGCAAATATCTTCTCCCATTCTATAGGTTGTCTTTTAGTTTTATTGATTGTTTCCTTTGCTGTATAAAAGTGTTTTATCCTGATGATGTCCCAACAGTTCATTTTTTGTTTTTGTTTCTCTTTAGGAAGCCTTGGCCAAGAGGAAATTGTAAATTAAGTTTCAAATATAGTATCTTCCAACTTGCAAAATTTGGTATTTCCATGGTGCCATCTTGTTCCTACCTCTACTGACTATGGAAGCTTCACACTCTCCTTTCTGTTATTTGTCACAACCCAAACTCAACTACTTTCATGCCTATCAAAGGCCAGTGAATACTTTCTTAATAAATACCTTACAAAAGTATACAAGTTGTTACTTAAAGTTAGAGATGAAATGTAAAAAGTAACTTTTTCATATGCCAATGAGATATATATTCCCAGGTAAATAGCTAGATAAAACAGCAGCTTTTACAGCAAACCCTCATTGCTAAGGAAGGGTTGAACATTTCAGGCTTTATCTTTGTGTTGCTCTTCTGCCTGCCCAAAGGCACTGAACCAATTCTTTAAGTGTTACCAGGTAAATTAGCAAAGAAGGGCAAAAATTTATCAATACCAAGAAATATTCAATAGAAAATTCCAAGGCAATTGACCCTTGAATAACATAGGGGTTAGGGGCACGGACCCCCCATGCAGTCAAAAATCAATGTATAATTTCTGACTCCCCCAAAACTTAACTGCTAATATCCTACAGACAAGTAGGCTTGCCAAGAAGAATTAGTGATAATATAAGCAGTTAACATATTTTGTTATATGTATTATGTACTGTATTGTTACAATAAAAAGAAAATGTTATTAAGAAAATCATAAGTAAAATACATTTACAGTACTGCACTTCATCCAAAAAAAATCTGCATATAAGTGGACCTGCATAGTTCAAAACCTGTGTTGTTCAAGGGCAACTGTAATTGAGTAAATGTTTGAGATGGTAAGACAAGTGAAGGATTGCTAAAAGATAAGGCAAATGTGAAGGAAATGATCACATTACTGAATTTTTCATACTATTTCAATTTCTAACTCCAGTCATTTTATTTTGAAGTTCAAGTAAAATACAGAATTAATGCAATTAAAAGTTCAAGAAGTGTTGTTAATTTTTAATTTAAATCTATAATTTTAAAAGTACTTGTATTCTTGAAAGTGGTCTTTATTTTTTCTTATTATTGTTGCTACAATCAGATGGCATAATTTGATTAATAGTCAAAGAAAAATGTAGAAGCAAAAATTGAAAAATTAGGCCCATGTTATTTAATTTGCAAGAATGCAGAAAAAACTAGTACATTTGCAAATGTATTGCCATGCAAATAAAATGAAGTAACTGAAAAAACTATATTTCCTCTTTAATATAGCTTCCAGAATTGACTAATTTTTCATGCCACCATTGTGGAATAAAACCGTATTATTACAAACCCCGCAATCTCCAAATGGAAATTTTCAAAAGACTCTCTATTACCCTACACTTTTCCCTACCAGATTTGAGACTCCTAAGTATTTCAAATATTCTTAGCATGAGAACGAAATCCTGTCTTTGATATCTATTGGTAATCCTGATATCACTTATAGAAAAATGTGTGCATGCATATATATACCATAAGAGATGCAAACTGGAGGGGCACCTGGGTGGCTCAGTCATTAAGCATCTGCCTGCGGCTCAGGTAATGATCCCAGGGTCCTGGGATCAACCCCACATCGGGCTCCCTGCTCCACGAGAAGCCTGCTTCTCCCTCTCCCACTCCCCCTGCTTGTTTTCCTTCTCTTGGGGTGTCTCTCTGTCAAATAAATAAATAAATAAATAAATAAATAAATAACATCCTTAAAAACAATAAGAGGTGCAAACTTGAATAACTCAAGGAAATGATTTGATTTAAGGAAATTAAACACAGGCTGTGATGTAGGATATCTGAGTTACAGACTCGGCCAGTCCCTTAAAGCCCCACCAGGCTCTCCATAACATTTGTCCTCATTGGGAATAACAGACCCTTGGTTATTCTCTGTCAAAACCCTGGTTACTTTCATCAGAGCACTTATCAAGAGCTGAAAAATTTGGTTTCTTCATTTGTTTCCTTGTTTGCCCACAGCCTCTGATTAGAATATAAGGTTGTCTTCCTTTCCTTGTCAAAGTCCCAGCATAAAGAACAATGCCCATTCATAGATTCCAAACAAAAACCTTTGTTGACTGAATAAATGAGTGATGACTTTTTCCTGAAAAGTTAGCTAGGATCTCATTCAATGGAGAAAGAGGTGATATTGATTTAAATCATTGGAATATTTCTTCAGAATTCTAGTCATAGTGGTTAAGAAAGAAAAAGGAGTGGCCCCTGATATGGAGAAGCTGGCCTGATACTCACAGCTAGACCATGTGACTCTCACAGTCTAATAGACTATCAGCCTCAGACAAGGCTACTCTGAGACTATGATAAAGTGGGACAAAGTCAGGCCACTTCATGATTTTGGCAAAGCTCAGACAAAAAGAGGTCCTGTGCCACCCACAAAGTATCAAACACCTCCCCTCCCTTAGCCAAAATGTGTCACTGCTACTTCTTTACCCTGTACAGTTTTATCCTCGTTCTAGCTTCCCCTTCCTGTAGATGAAAGTCACTGAGATACCCAATCATGGAATTGCCCCACTTTCCAACAGCACCCAATCTAGAGGCAATTCCTGCTTCTTTAGACATTCTCCCAACTCATCAATGGAAGCCCAAATCCTTCTAAGTTTCCTTCTGATACCCTCTTACTGAGACAGCCATGATTTCCCATGGTGTTTTCCTTCTCTGCTACGAGTAACAAATCCAACTTGTTCAACTACAGCATGCTTGTTCTTGGTTGTCTTTGGGTAAGGGATATTAGCAGGGTATGGTACAAAAAAGCCATGAAGAAAGAGTAAGAAGTTAGAAATTAAGAATGGGTATAAAATACCAGCTACTGCTAGATATTTTATTCATAATAGGAAAATAATAGCTTGCATCACTGTGCTGTATCTCATTTAATTTCCACTACCAATCTATGGGGTAGATTCTATTATCTTCTCCACTTTCCAGATACGGAAACTGAATCTTAATGAAGTAATTTGCTCAAGTCAACAGAGCCAATAAGTGATCAAACCCAGATCAAAGTGATCAAACCCAGCAATCAAACCCAGAATCAGAGACATTATACTGCCTTCTCTCCTGGTGACTTATTTTCAGAGGGGGTTAAGTTTTAAAGTACTGTATTTCTTAACTCTCTTGACAAAGAGAGTGTGCTCAGCAAGAAAGACAACCTTCAAAACTCTTGTAAAATTAAGGATTTCAACATCTGTTCAGAATATCCTGGTGGGGCTCCAGGCTTCTGCCAAGCCTCTCTGCGACTCCTGCGCCTCAGAGTAGCTTAGTCATTGACTCTACACTTACATCACAGAACTAGCTTTCAATTGGTCTATCTTTTAGAGCTAAATGTGACTGTCTTTCTGACTACATAAGTGTTTCTCTGCTTGACAGAATACAGGTCTTGTTCCTGCCAAAGGAAAGATCATCCTTTCCATAAAAGCGACAGACTGTTTTTCCAGCTGTGCGAAAATGTTCTGCAGCCCACGCTGAATGGAGTGACTCGACAGAATACCGCTCTCCTTTCTGAACAAATAATAACCAGAACAATTGCATCCCTTGCTAAAACAGGGCAGAAAGCTGCAGGATCTGCACCCCAAAAGAAATCAAAGGAAATGTCAACAGTGTAACATCTATTCAAAACATACTTCTATTTCTTCTCTCAGCTTTGTAGGGAAATCTGCCGTGTCCCATTGAAGTTAAATTATTGCACTTAAACACCAACCTGGGTGAAGCACTGACTAGATTATGAAGGTATTTCTGATGCACTTGGCCTGCATGTAACAGTAAATATAGCCAGTCAAGAGTCTCTCTCTCCTTTTTTTTTCTTTTTTTGGAAAGAGAGAACACAAGGTGAGAGGGTGGAGAGAGGGCCGAGTGAGAAGGAGACAGAGAATCTTTATGGAGCCTAGTGTGGAGCCTGATGCAAGGCTCCATGTCATGACCCTGAGATCTTGACCTGAGCCGAAATCAAGAGTTGGATGCTTCATCAACTGAGCCACCCAGGCGTCCTGAGGCTCTTTTCCATGTCACTCATTTGGCTTATTTCTATTGGGTCAAAGTAGGTATTTACCATAAAACAAAAGAAAGAATCACAGAACCATATAGCAGAGATAGTTTTCTGCTCAGGCCTCACATGAGTGATCAAAGTAAGACAAACTGACAAAATAAGAAGTCTCGTAAAATCCCCGAGATAACCAGACTCAAAGAAGTTTCCAGTAGTAGGAGGACTCCTGAGTAAGAGGAGATTTTCTACACTAAGAGTCCTTCTTTGCAAGTTGCTTGCTCTTCTCCAATAATTAAGTAATTAAAGCCCAGCTTATGGACTGAAGTCAAGAAATTATTTCACAGAATACACTAATCCATATTCATAAAAACTACAGACTAAAGGAAGCCATTACTATATGAGTGGTCTATCACATTGTTTTACATCATGAAGAGGCCTTTTCCTTGGTAAAGGTTGAGAACCACTGGTCTCCACCATAGTTTCCTATTCTATTATTAACAATTTCATGCAAAACAAAACTTAAAAGCTTATTAAAGTCAACGCTTGTTGAGCTGCAATTTAACTTCTCCAAACCTGCTGCTCTCTAAGGAATGTCCAGGTCACTGAAATATGGAAAAAAGTAATGAAACAGTAACAATTAAATTCATTTTAGACAAGGACCATTAGATATCTTAAGTAAAACTAATCTACTGAGTGTTTCTTAACATGATTCCAACTATAGTCAAGACCAAAGGCATTCATATATTTACAGTCATTTTTACTTGTCCCTGGCTCTGGTGCATTAGTTCCCATTCATTAATTCTCTCTGTTATGAGTCGTTTCTTCTAACAGTCTTAAAACAGTAGAAGAAGATGAGGACCTGGAAGACATTTGCACTCCTTCTCATTATAATATAAATTAAGATGATAAAATTTAACAAACGACTCCTTCAAATTTATTCCAAGCAGCATTTCTGAGCTTCTGAGATTCATCTCCAAGTATCTCCTGTCTTAGTTAACTCTCTTATCTCCTATTTTGTCCTCTTAAAGTTCTTCTTAAATTCATAGACCTTCTCAGAAACTGCTGAGGCTTCTTGGGATTTCCTTTAAAGAAATTACAGGAGGAAACACAAGAACAATGATAGCTCTGGATGATGAGATAAAAGTTCCTTCTTTTTACAGTGGGCATGTTTCTGATAATCAGAAAAATATTAAAAGTGAAATGTGGAAATAATAATCCTAACTCTTTCCAGAATAACTTGTAAACACCACAGCTTTCACTAACCTTCCCCACTCATCAAGCATTCGGATCTCACTGCCTTCACAAATGTTTGTAAGAAAGCATTTGCACCAACATTTGGTAACCACAGAAATATTCTAGGTCTGTTCCTTGTTGCATGGGTCATAGAGAACTGGTCCTTCCACACATCTTCCTTGTTGCTCTCTGTAATCAACAAGGGTAGGGTTTCTCTTTTACTTTTTCTGCTTCATATCCTTCCTTTACCATTGGAAAGCAGGGCTGAGCCTTCAGAGGCAGAAGAGTGACCCTGGATCTGTATCCACCAGGCTTGGTTCTTGATCTGTTAGATCAATCTGGGAATTTCTCTCCTGTCCACATCTATTTCCAAAACCTCTTGGTTGTGCTAGAGAGACAGAAGGCTACAGGGGTATTTTTCTTTAAAAGAAATATTTAAATGCTTCCAGTTATTATTTGCAAAATATTTTCCCTGTTGCATATTTTTCCTTTACTTTTGTGATCAATATTTTGAATTTTTACATATTATTAACTGGGTTTCCAGAAATAGAGTTCTAATTTATAACATTGCTTTTAGAGGAAATAAGGATTTAATGCAACCATGATAAAAAAAGAAATTAACTAGCAAATTTGAGGCATAAAACCCAGTTTCCTTCTCCCATTTCTATTCTACTTTTTATTTTAACCCTTTTTAAAGCAATGGCCTGCCATAATTACTTGGCTAGCCTCTGCTGTCCTCTCTGACAAAATAGACTGGGAGCTGTACAATTTTGGTCTTCTATAAAGAAGAAAATGAAAAGGCTAATGCAGAGATAAAAGACAACTGACCGTGTGCCTGCATTCTGGGGAAGAAATATAATTAACACAGTCATGCCTGCTCAGCCCTCTCCTCCTTATGTTGATAAGAAATTAGATGCTCTAAAATTAAACTCCAAAGCAGTGGTGATCTGATCGTGTATAAAGCCGACTGTATAGAAAAAGTGAATACGGATCAGAGATCTGAATATCACCAAGCATCTCTAACACTGCTCTTCGCTTTCTCTGTTTGATGCCAACTAGAATAATTCTGCCTCTCCTAGCAATTGGCTCAGACTGCTAAGATCTTATAGAATCTGGTGACGTCCTAGTGTCCCCAATAACTCATGCCAGTTTCATTGCTTAGGTCCCTAAAAGCCAGCCACTCCCCCTCCCAGGCTGCTTTGTAAACCTCATGCTTTCACAGCACACAGCACTTGGGTGCATATACAGACAACACTGCAGTTATTTCTAACTTGCTTCTCTGCAGTTCAAGCTCTCCCTCTCAGCAGGGCTTCATAACCTAAGAGTAGAGCACTGATGATCTTTATTCAATCTCTGTTCTGAAGAGCAGTGGAATAACTGGGCCTGGCTACTGACCTTTCCGAGTCCCACCTTCCCTTCCACCTCCCTGGCCTTACCCAACCCCCTCTTTGTGTGTGTTATGGGTCCCATTGACCTTCCTCCATTCAGCTTCATTCCATTCTCCCTGGTTCTTGGAAACATGCCATTACTGCGTGTTTTAAGAAAGAAGCTTTTCTACAGATAGTGTGTTTGGCTCCCGCAATTCCTGTCATTACTTTTCTTTGAAAAGATGACTTTTGTGATCTTTCATATTAGAATATTGATAAAATCAGAGGGAGACAAAATGCAGACTAAGAGATATCACTAGGGTCCTCTACTGGGTTGGTGTGAGAGAAGTTAGTAATTATTTGTGAAAAGAGGAAAATAGGAACACTGTTTTTTGGACCACTGAAGGATGTAAGTATATATTTAAAGCATTGTAAGATGCTAAGAAATACTTACAGTTTAAAGAAAACAAGAAAATGGGACACGTGGGTGGCTCAGTCAGTTGAGTATCTGCCTTTTGCTCAGGTCATGATCCCAGGGTCCTGAGATTCAGACCTGCATCGGACCCTACTCAGCAGAGAGCCTGCTTCTCCCTCTCCCTCTGCTGCTCCTCCTGCTTGTGCTCTCTCTCTGTCTCTCTCTGTCAAATAAATAAATTTAAAAGGTAAAAACAGAAAGGGAAGCAAAGGAGAAGTCTTTAAGAGACTTAAATATAGAGAACAAACTGAGAGTTGCTGGAGGGGAGGTCGGTGGGGGGATGGGGTAATTGGTGATGGGCATTAAGAAGGGCACTTGAGGGGCACCTGGGTGGCTCAGTGGGTTAAAGCCTCTGCCTTCAGATCAGGTCATGATCTCAGGGTCCTGGGATCAAGCCCCGCATCGGGCTTTCTCCTCGGTGGGGAGCTGCTTCCCCCTCTCTCTCTGCCTGCCTCTCTGCCTACTTGTGATCTCTCTCTCTGTCAAATAAATAAATAAAATCTTTGAAAAAAAAGAAGAGGGGCACTTCTTCACTCGGTGAAAGATGCTGGTGGTATATAAAGAGCACTTGTTGCTACATGCAACTGATGAATCTAAATTCTACCCCTGGAACTAAGAAGACAGTATGTGTTAATGAAATCGAACTTAAATAAATTAAAAGAAAAAAGGAAATAATAGTACTGTTTTTCATTGTACACACACACACACACACGCGTGTGCGCACACACACACACATCTTCTTTATCCATTCATCAGTTGATGGACATTTTGGATCTTTTCATAATTTGACTATTGTTAATAGTGTTGCTATAAACACTGGGCTGTCTGTGCACCTTCAAATCAACAGTTTTGTATCCTTTAGATAAGTACCTTATAGTGCAATTGCTGGGTCTTAGGGTAGTTCTGTGTTTAACTTTTTGAGGAACCTCCATACTGTTTTCCAGAGTGGCTGTACCAGTTGCATTCCCACCAACAGTATAAGTGGATTCCCTCTTCTCCGCATCCTCGTCAACATTTGTTGGTTCCTGAGTTGTTCATTTTAGCCATTCTGACAGGTGTGTGGTGGTATCTCATTGTGGTTTTGATTTATATTTCCTGATGATAAGTGATGTTGAACATTTTTTCATGAGTCTGTTAGCGTTTCTATGTCTTCTTGAGAAAAATGTCTGTTCATGTCTTCTGCCCATTTCTTGACTGGATTATTTGTTTCTCAGGTAGTGAATTTGATAAATTTTTTTATAGATTTTGGATACTAAGCTTTTATCTGATACATCATTTGCAAATATCTTCTCCCATTCCTTAGAATGGTGGTTCTATTCCTTAGTGGTTGTTTCCTTTGCTGTGCAGAAGCTTTTAATCTTGATGAGGTCCTGATAGTTCATTTTTGCTTTTGGTTCCCTTGCCTCCAGAGATATGTCTAGTAAGAAGTTACTATGGCCAAGGTCAAAGAGGTTGCTGCCTGCTTTTTCCTCTAGGATTTTGAATTTCCTGTCTTACATTTAGGTGTTCCGTGCATTTTGAATTTATTTTTTTTTTTATGGCATAAGAAAGTGGTCCATTTTCATTCTTCTACATGTGGCTGTCCAATTTTCCCAACACCATTTGTTGGAGAGACTGTCATTTTTCCATTGGATATTTTTTTCTGCTTAGTTGAAGATTAGTTGACCATAGAGTTATGGGTCCATTTCTGGGTTCTCTACTCTGTTCCATCGATCTATGTGTCTGTTTTTGTGCCAGTACCATACTGTCTTGTTGATTACAGCTTTGTAAAATAGCCTGATGTCCAGAATTGTGATGCCTTCCCATTGCTTTTCTTTTTCAACATTCCTTTGGCTTTTCAGAGTCTTTTGTTCCATATAAGTTTTAGAACTGCTTGTTCTAGCTCAATGAAAGATGCTGGTAGTATTTTGATGGGGATTACATTCAATATGTAGATTTCTTTGGGTAGTATTGACATTTTATCAATATTTGTTTTTCCTATCCAAGAGCATGAAAGGATGATTTTCCATTTTTTGTGTGTCTTCCTCAATTTCTTTCATAAGTGTTCTGTAGTTTTTAGAGTACAGATCTTTTACTTCTTGGGTTAGATTTACTCCGAGGTATCTTGTGATTTTGGGGGCAATTGTAAGTGGGATCAATTCCTTGATTCCTCTTTCTGCCAGTTTATTATTGATATATAGAAATGCAACAGATTTCTGTATGTTGGTTTTATAACCTGTGACTGCTGAATTCATGTATCAGTTTTAGGAATTTTTTGTGGAGACATATAGGTTTTCTATATAGAGTATCAGGTCATCTGCAAAGAGTGAAAGTTTGTCATTTTTCCTTGTCAGTTTGGATACCTCTTATTTCTTTTTGTTATTTGATTGCTGAGGCTAGGACTTCCAGTACTATGTTGAATAATAGTGGTGAGAGCAGACATCCCTGTCGTGTTCCCAACCTTAGGGGAAAAGTTCTCAGTCAGTTTTTCCCCATTGAGGATGATATTCACTGTGGATCTTTTGTATATTGCTTTTATGATATTGAAGTATGTTCCCTCTATTCCTACACTTCAGAGAGTTTTTATTAAGAAAGGATGCTGTATTTTGTAAAATGCTTTTTCTCATATATTGAGAGGATTGTATGGTTTTTAATCTTTCTTTTATTAATGTGGTATATCATGTTGATTGATTTGCAGATATTGAACCACCCCTGCAGCCCAGGAATAAATCCCACTTGATAGTGGTATATAACCCTTTTAATCCTATTAGCTAGTATCTTGGTGAGAATTCTTGCAACCATGTTCATCAGGGGCAGTGGCAGTAATTCTCCTTTTTAGTGGGGTCTTTGTCTGGTTTTGGGATCAAGGTAATGCTGGCCTCATAGAATGAGTTTGGAAGTTTTCCTTCCATTTCTATTTTTGGAACAGCTTCAGAAGTGGAATTTCCCTGAGAGGCCTCTGGCCCTGGTCTCTTGTTTGTTGGGAGATTTTTTTTTTTTAAATTTTAAAAATTTTAAAATTTCTTTTCAGTGTACCAGAATTCATTGTTTATGCATCACACCTAGTGCTCCATGCAATACGTACCCTCCATAATACCCACCACCAGGCTCACCCAACCTCCCACCCCCCACCCCTTCAAAACGCTCAGATTGTTTTTCAGAGTCAGTAGTCTCTCATGGTTCTTCTCCCCCTCCAGTTTTCCCCAATTCCCTTCTCCTCTCCATCTTCCCATGTCCTCTCTGTTATTTCTTATGCTCCACAAATAAGTGAAACCATATGATAATTGACTCTCTCTGCTTGACTTATTTCACTCAGCATAATCTCTTCCAAAATTTGGGTA
The DNA here is from genome assembly GCF_010015895.1 of Lontra canadensis. Taxonomy (NCBI): domain Eukaryota; kingdom Metazoa; phylum Chordata; class Mammalia; order Carnivora; family Mustelidae; genus Lontra; species Lontra canadensis. The sequence goes on along the minus strand of NW_022631045.1, from coordinate 10,364,460 downwards.
TTCATCCTTTCTGATGGAGGCATAATACTCCATAGTGTATATGGACCACATCTTCCTTATCCATTCGTCTGTTGAAGGGCATCTTAGTTCTTTCCACAGTTTGGTGACCGTGACAATGACATTGGGGTACAGATGGCCCTTCTTTTCACTGCATCTGTATCTTTGGGGTAAAAACCCAGTAGTGCAATTGCAGGGTCATAGGGAAGCTCTATTTTTAATTTCTTAAAGAATCTCCACACTGTTTTCCAAAGTGGCTGTACCAACTTGCATTCCCACCAACAGTATAAGAGGATTCCTCTTTCTCCACATCCTGTCCAATATACTTGTTTACTGTCTTGTTAATTTTGGCCGTTCTAACTGGTGTAAGGTAGTATCTCAATGTGGTTTTGATTTGAATCTCCCTGATGGCTAGTGATGTTGGGAGATTTTTTTTTTTTTTTTTAAGATTTACTTATTTATTTTAGAGGGAGTACAGGGTGGGTATAGGGGCAGAGTGAGAGAGAGAATCTCAAGCAAAATCCCAATGAGGGCAGAGCCTGATGTGAGTCTAAGATCATGACATGAGCCAAAATCAAGAGTCTGATGGTCAACTGACTGAGCCACCCAGGTGCTCCTTTTTGTGAGATTTTTGATTACAGATTCAATTTTTTTGCCAGTTATGGGTCTGTTCAAATTTTATGTTTCTTCCTGTTTCAGTTTTGGTAGTTTATATGTTTCTAAAAATTTATCTATTTCTTCCAGATTGCCCAAGTTTTGTCATATAATTGCTCATAATGTTCTCTTATAATTGTATTTCTTAAGTGTTGGTTATGATATTCCCTCTTTCTTTGGTGATTTTATTTATTTGGGTCCTTTCTCTTTCCTTTTTGATAAGTCTGGCCAGGGGTTTATCAATTTTAATTCTTTCAAAGAGCCATCTCCTAGTTTTGTTGACCTGTTCTATTGTTTTCTTTTCTTTTCTTTTTTTTTCATTCTATATCATTGATTTCTGCACTAATCTTAATTATTTCCCTTCTTCTGCTGGTTTTAGGCTTTATTTGCTGTTGTCTTCCCATCTCATTTAAGTGTAAGGTTAGGTTTTGTATCTGAGACTTTTCTGGCTTCTTGAGGAAGGCTGGTATTACTATGAACTTCCCTCTTAGGACCACCTTTATTGTATCCCAAACATTTTGGACTGTCATGTTTTCATTTTTATTTGCTTCAATGTATTTTTTAATTTCTTCTTTAGTTTCCTGGCTAACCCATTCATCTTTAGTAGGATGTTCTTTAACCTTCATGTAGTTGTGGTCTTTCCAATTTTTTTCTTATGGCTGGCTTCAAGTTTCATAGCATTGTGATCTGAAAATATGCATGGTATGGTATGGATCTTTTTTTTACTTGTCAGCTGATTTGTGATCAAGTACATGGAGAATGTTCCAGAATACACATTCGAAAAGAATGTATCTTCTGCTGCTTTAGAATGAAATGCTCTGAATATGTCTGTTAAGTCCATCCTGTGTAGCACGTAATTCAAAGCTATTGTTTCCTTGTTGATCTTTTGCTTAGATGATCTGTCCATTGATGTAAGTGGGGTGTTAAAGTCCCCTACTATTATTATATTATTATCAATGAGTTTCTTTACGTTTGTTATTAATTGATTTATATATTTGGGTGCTCCCAAGCTAGGGGCATAAATATAGTTATTAGATCTTATTGGACAGACTCCTTTATTATGATATTGTGCCCTTATTTATTTGTTTTATAGTCTTTGGTTTAAAATCTAGTTTGTCTGGGCTGTCTTTGTGACTCAGTTAGTTAAGCATCCATCTCTTGATTTTATCTTGGGTATCATCTCCTTGTCATGGGATTGAGCCCTGCATCAACAATCTGCTTGTCCTTCTTCCTCTGCTCCTCCCCTTGAAATCTCTCTTTCAAGTAATAAAATAAAATCTTAAAAGAACACAGTCATTACCCCACAAAATCTATTTTCGCTGAGGTAAGGATGGATATTCCAGTTTGCCTTTGAAGCCCATTTACATGATAAATTATTCTCTATTCCCATTCTTTTTTTTTTTTTTTTTTTTTTTTTTTTTTTAATCAGAGAGAGAGAGAGAGCATGAGAGGGGAGAAAGCCAGTGGGAGAAGCAGATTCCCTGTTGAACAGGGATCCCAATGTGGGACTCAATCCTGGGACTCCAGGATCATGACCTGAGCCAAAGGCATTTGCTTAACCAACTGAGCCACCCAGGCACCCCTCTTACTCTTTTTCAGACTGATGATATCTTTGGGTCTAAAATGAATCTCTTGTAAGCAGCACATTGATGGGTCTTGTTTTTTACTCCATTATGGTACTCTATGTCTTTTTCCTGGAGCATTAAGGTCATTTACATCCCAGTAATTATTGATAAGTATGAATTTAGTGCCATTGTATTACCTGTAAACTCCCTGTTCCTGTAGGTTGTCTTTGTTACTTTCTATTCTTTGTTTCTTTTGGTCTGTCTTTCCTGCTCAAAGGATCCCCTTTAGTATTTCTTGCAGAGCTGGGTTGGTGTTCACAAATTCCTTTAGTTTTTGCTTGTCCTGGAAACTCCTTATGCCTCCTTCTATTCTGAATGAAAGCTTTGGCTGCATATTTTTCCCAATTAGCAAGTTGAATATATGATGCCACTTTTTTCTAGCTTGTTACATTTCTGTGCAGGTAGGCTGCTAACCTTGTGTCTCTACCTGCATAGGTTAGGGACATTTTGTCCCTAGCAGTTTTCAGAATTCTTTTTGTATCTTTGTATTTTGCAAGTTTCATTATGATATGTCTTGGTGTTGACCTGTTTTTTTCTGATTTTTGAAAGGAGTTCTCTGTGCTTCTGTTTCCTTCCCCAGATTAGGGAAGTTCTCAGCTATAATTTGTTTCAACAAGCCTTCTGCTCCTTTTCCCACTCTTCTGGGACTCCTACGATACAGATTTCATTGTACTCTTTGGACTCGCTGAGTTGCCTATGTCTATATTTGTGATCTAATAGTTTTATTTCCCTCTTCTTTTCAGCTTAATTTTTTCTCTCAAAATTTTATCTTCTATGTCACCCATATCATTTGATCTTCTGCTTCTTTCATCCTCATTGTGATTATATCCAGTTGCTTTGGCATCTCAGTTATAGCATTTCCATTTCAGCCTGATTCATTTTTAGGTCTTTTATCTCTGCAGCCAGTGTTTCTCTGGTGTCTTCTATGTTTCTTTCTTTCTTTTTTTTTTTTTAAATTTTTTATTTCTTTTCAGCATAACAGTATTCATTGTTTTTGCACCACACCCAGTGCTCCATGCAATCCGTGCCCTCTCTAATACCCACCACCTGGTTCCCCCATCCTCCCATGCCCTGCCCCTTCAAAACTCTCAGATTGTTTTTCAGAGTCCATAGTCTCTCATGTTTCTTTCTTTCTTTATCTCTCTATCTCTTTTTAAAGATTTATTTATTTATTTGACAGACAGAGATCACAGTAGGCAGAGAGGCATGCAGAAAGAGAGAGAGAGGAAAGCAGGCTCCCTGCTGTGAAGATGCAATGCAGGGCTCAATCCCAGGACCCTGAGATCATGACCTGAGCCAAAGGCAGAGACTTTAACCCACTGAGCCACCCATGTGCCCTGTGGTGTTTTCTATGTTTCTTTTAAGCCCAGCTAGTATTCTTATGACTGCTCTAAATTCTTGTTCAGATATATTGTTTATCTCTGTTTTGAGCAAATTCCTGGTTATGATTTTTTTCTTGATCTTTCTTTTGGGGAGAATTCCTCTGTCTTGTCATTATGTCTTGGCTTCTGTTTTGCATATTATGAAAGCTTGTTATGTTTTCTGCTCCTGAGAGTAATACTATATTAAGAAGGGGTCATACATTGTCCAGGGTCTGGTGTTTCTGGTATATGATGTGTACAATCTGCTGTTGTGTTTTGCCTGCTCTTTCCCACAGGCCAGTCCTCCACATTGTTACTCATTGCTGTAGTGGGGAGTATTTGGAACTTTAACTAGGTGTGCTTTGATTTGTTTGCTAAGATAAGCCTCCCATATGCCATGTTCTCTCTTTCCAATAGTGCAGATTATTTTCTTAATCCTCAGATCAGTTTCCTAGTTGTTCAAAATGATTTGATGTTGATCTAGCTGTGTTAAAGGGATGAGACAAGCTCAGGGTCCCCTTATCACTCTGCCGTCTTAACTTCTGTTTGTTGTTGTTGTCGTTGTTTTTTTAAACACGGTGTTATATTTTGGTTCATGAATTTAATATTCTATTCAGTCATTTCTGTACTTTGTATTGACTTAATGTTCTTGTTTTTACACAGATATTTTCCCTTGTGAGTTTTTTACTTTTGCTTTAGATGTTACCTGACAGGAACAAGTAAATTTCACTGCCCATTACCATTATTCTTTTACATTACCAACTGTTACACTAAAATGACTAGACTATCAATTTATTAAGAGAGGAGAACTTATATTTTCTAAATCCTCCACTACCTTTGGCTCAAAATCGACTCAATGGGAGGCACTAGTACTGTAAGTCCTTATTTTGAGAGATGGCTCTCTTTTATTCCTGGACTTGGTGTCCTTTTAGTGGAAAGCTGCAATATTATGAGCCATAAAAACCCATGTTATATAAGACTACATTTTTTTTCTGGTATTCTGAGATAGAAAGATGAAGCAAGAAAGACCGAGAGGTGATGATGGGGTTTGGAAAAGGCTGCCAGGTATAAAATGTACATGACTGAAAAAAAGATGAAGTGTTTCCATTTCAGTGTATTTGCAGGAAAAATTCCATGACCATATTCTTAGATTCCTGTGCTAGTCTAGTGAATAGGCTGTTTCTTGAGCGAAGAGTATTTGGAAAAATCAGGTTTCAATCTTCGATTTGTTGTCCCTAACCAGTGGTACTTGTGAGTGGGGTTTTCCTTTGCTCAAGGTTTTCTTTCTTATCCTTCCATGACTTTCTTTCCTTTGTTTCCCCAATTTGATAGGCAAGGTCCTTCCTAAGCATGGGTGAGATGTTGGGTGGAGGCCTACTGATTGGTCCTGGGGTTGTCCACTGTTCTGTGACCCCAACATCAGCTGTGCTCTCATCCTCTGACTCCAGAAGCCACAACTACCTTTTCTGTGTTCTGCCTGCAGTGGCCGACTGCAGGCAGAACTAGCACCTTTCTGTCATCTCTTGAAGAATACACTTACCCCAAAATCTGGTAGAAGATTTCACTGAGGATTTTATAGTGAACAAAAAGGAGTAGATTTACCTCAAACATTCACATCATGCAATTTTAACATCTTCACTAGACAAGTCTATTTTATCCTCAGCTTGGTGGCAACTGAAGTTTTCTGACTCCTTTCCTCCAAATAAAGATCTTCTCTCCATTTCCTGGATTTTGTTTGGGAGCACTTAAAAATGTTCACCACTTTATTTTGGAGAGCAGTGAAAGCTATCATTATGAGGAGTTCTTTTGCCAGCCATTACCAAGATAATAAGTGTCTATCAGCTTCCCTTTAAAGCTGTTTTCTTAGCAGATTGCACTGTTTGCTCTCCAGCTGTCCACCTCCCTCACTTGAGAGTAAATATAAGAAGTCAAATGAGAAAAGTGTATCAGTAAATGGGTGTATATAAGTGTATATGTAAATGGTTTATGTTTCCATAAGTGATAACTACAGTTTTAGGCCATCAGTACATTTTAAATATTAATTTTACCAAAAAGGAACAAAAAACATTAAAAAGCAAATTTCTTCTGAGTTCTTAGATTCAGGTCTTTCTTGCTGTGTCTTTTTTTTTTTTTTTTAAGATTTTATTTACTTATTTGACAGAGATCACAAGCAGGTGCAGAGTCAGATGGCATGGCGGGGGGAAGCAGGCTCCCTGCTGAGCAGAGAGCCTGATGCGGGACTTGATCCCAGGACCCTGAGATCATGACCTGAGCTGAAGGCAGAAGCTTTAACCCACTTAGCCATCCAGGTGCCCCTCTTTCTGTGTCTTTGGACTTACTTATTTGTTGGCTCCTTTTGCCATTTAAAAAAAAAATTTTTTTTTAAAGATTTTATTTATTTATTTGACAGACAGAGATCACAAGGAGGCAGAGAGGCAGGCAGAGAGAGGAGGAAGCAGGCTCCCTGCTGAGCAGAGAGCCCAATGTGGGGCTCGATCCCAGGATCCTGGGATCATGACCTGAGCTGAAGGCAGAGGCTTTAACCCACTGAGCCACCCAGGCGCCCCTCCTTTTGCCATTTTTACAGATGTTGTTAATATTCTAAGTGTTTGATTATCCCTGGTTGAAGCAAGGAAAACAATTTTTTTTAATATTTATTTCAGCTTCTTTGAGCAGAGCTGCAAATAAACGTATTTGAATTTTATCCTTCCCATTCCCAGCCTGTTTTTACTGAAGAAACATGTTTCAGTTATGAATATAGATGTTTGAAGTTACAAGTGCTTGTATTGAAGGTTTATTATTTGGAACGAAGACTTGCTGAGAAAAACCCATATGAAAACTTTTAAGAGAAACAATTCAGAACTTACATTCTCCCCCATGGGCAGTCTTTCTTATCTTACTTTTTATTATATTATGCATCTTTGGAAGCAATTTATGATCCGAATATCATGGTCAGTTCCACTTTAGACATCTTGTCAGAAAGGATTTATAGTAGATAGTGGCATCTTGCATTTACATATACATCTCTTTTCTTAGAATTTATCTTCAAGAATTAGAATTTGAACTAGAATTTATCTTCAAGAGACTCTACTAGGGCGGTGTTAATAATGATGATAACTGCTTTAGTGTATGACTTGTTTTTTTCTGTGTGTTTAAGAAAAAAATTTTAACCTTTGGGTAATATACAGAGCCTGGTGTAGTTGTGGAGTGAATGCTTTTCAAAGTTCTCAAATGCCAATTCTGATACCATCCTGCTAGTTTTAGCCAATCTCCTTCTGTGTTTTTCACCTTCCCAGCTACTGTTAGTTATCCTATGCTGAAAGGACAGGTCTTCATAATCATGTCAGTTGTTTGCATTCTTTTCATTCCTGTTTTGTTGAGGTATTGTACAAGTTGTTTTGTGAACATTTTCTTTAGTCAACAGTCATAAACAAGTCATAGGTATGAATACCCCTCACAGGAAGGAAAGAGGTTCAAGAGGAGTCTCCATTATGCTGGTAAAAAGAAGCAACAGGATTTCAAACTGTTTCTCTGGCTCTGTGGAAAAGCTCTCCCATTACATCATGTCTTTTCCAGCATGATGACATAATTCTGTCTGATTTGGCATTATTCTTTAACCCATGAGTCCACCCAGTGATTTGACCTGACTGTCAGATGAGAGTGTTAGGGCTTATGACATTCTTGGGCACTTTGGACTGTCCAACTCGACCTTGCTCTAGGGCCAACTTTGCCACTAGGCCTGTGGTCCCAGTCCTGTCAGTTTTGCCTTATATCTCCAGTTTGCTGGTGGTCCATCCAGCAGGTCTTGTTTTTGAGTTCATATCTTTAGGACAGCATCACCCTGGGAGCTGTATTTTAGAAAGGAGTCCAAAATTCAAAATTTGGAAAGTTCAATATTTTTTAACAAAATATTTTAAAATCAAAGAATATAATCCCAATTTTCTGTCCACTTGAGTTATTGAAGGATTGTTAAGATCTTTAAGAAAAAAAAGAAAAAAGAAAAAGAAAAAAAGCAGGTCACAGCCTAGAAATTGAGTTCTCTGCTCAGAGTTGAGAGAATTTTTAGAAGTTGGGGAGATAGGGACAACAGCTGTCCCTTTTATTATTCCTATTGCTGCAGTCCCAGGGTTTTCGGTTCTTTGGTTAGTTGCAGTGTCATCAGAGTCTGGTGAAGCAGAACTTGTCACCAACCTAGCAACCCTAAGGATTTACCCTGGGGCCTACCCACATTTGCATTCTCCAAATGTAAGCAGGGAACCAAAGATTATGTGAACAGGCCAGGTTGGAATCTCCCAATACCTAAAAATGCTCCTCTTTCTCCAGTGTGTCAAGGTGAGAGCCTTTGAAAAATTTCCCCCAAAAGCTTAAGAAATCATCTCATTCACTGGATTTGAATTGAATTCCTTGAGATGACTAATATGTACCTTCAGCAGCTCCAGCAACAGATGCCAGGATGATAAATGACAACTAGCAAAATGCTAATGACACATGAGCCTGGAGGTATAAAGTGATAGAAACAAAATCTCTGTGGGCCACTCTAGCTAGTGTAGCAGAGAGAAATGAGCTTGGGATTTGGAGCCAGAGGACCTTGGCAAATTCAGGGGATTCCTCTTTTAAAGTGTAATTTTTATGATTTAAAAAAAAAGATTTATTTATTTATTTGAGGGGGTGAGGCGGAAGTAGAAGGAGAGAAAATCTCAAGCAGACTCCCCACTGAGCGTGGCCTGACACAGGGCTTATTCCCACTACCCTGATATCATGACCTGAGCCGAAATCAAGAGTCAACCTCTCAACCAACTGAGTCACCTAGGTGTCCTTCTGGTGTTGAAGCTCTTATAAAAACCCCTCTCCCTGTTTATGGGTGGGATCTGTGACTAATATTCTGACAAATAGAATATGGCAAAGGTGATGGAATGTCACTCTGTGATCAATGATTATATCAGCTTGAATAAGTTCCTTGCTAGTGGATTTCCTGTTTTTCCCTTGCTGGCTTTGAAAAAACAGTCTTCCGTGTTTTCTGAGAAGGCTCTGGAGAGGGCCAAGAGGCAGAACTGTGTGCAGCCTTCAGGAGCTAATGATCTCCAGTCAATAACCAAGGAGAAGCCAGGGACCTCAGAGTTACAGCCACAAAGAAATGAATTCTGGTAACAACTTGAAAGAGTTTGGAAATAGATTTACTGTCAGTCATGAGTCCAGAGGAGAAGTGAGCTCTGAGTGACATTGGTAGCAGCCTTGCAAAGGACCCAGCCAAGCTGTGCCTGGACTTCTGATTTACAGAAATAGAGAGATAATCAATACAGGTTGTTTTAAGCTGCTAAATTTGGGGTAATTTGTTATATAGCATCAGAAACAAATACAAGGCCTGTTATGCTTTTTCTTTATAACCTACCCTACTTAAGGCCTCATTCTAAGATGAGAAGATAGAAACTGCTTCTCTGGTTAGATATCTGGATGCCTCTGCAATGGCCCAATAGTAACTGTCTTCAAACCCTTTAAGTGTAAGCTCTAGGATTTCAAAATCCGCCTTTCTACTCCCAAAGTCTTTGTGTGAGTGAAATATGTCATTGCTGGGTGCAGTGAGCAAACCTTGGTGTTTTCAGGGGTATATGATCTTATAGGTGATACTTGGTAGGCAATGCTGGGATGACCTTCTAGAGGTGGTTCTGAGGACTTAGGGGTTCCTGCAAATGGAGGCCTAACTGGTGATACCAGTTAGGTAAAGAATTGCCATTCATCTTTTTCTTTTCTTTTCTCTTTTCTTTTCCTTCCTTCCTTCCTTCCTTTCTTTTTTCTTTAAAGATTTTATTTGTTTATTTGACAAAGAGGGAGAGAGCACAAGTGGGGGGAAGGGCAGAGGGAGAGAGAGAAGCAGACTCTCACTGAGTGTATAGCCCAACATGGGGCTGGAACCCAGGACCCCGGGATCATGACCTGACCTGAAAGCAGATGCCCAACCAACTGAGCCACCCAGACAGACCTCATCTTTCTTTTCTGATGTGAAATCTTCCTATTGACACTTAAAGCAGAGGGCAAGGAGATAGAGTTGAGGGTTCTCTCTGTAGGTATTCTCCTCTAGGATACACCAGTTGGAACAGATTCCAGGCGTCCTCATGTAGCTTCCTGGTGTGAGCTGTATTCAAAGGTTTGATCAGGGAGGAAGGGGAGGAGATTCTGTATGGGGTAAGAGATTACATGATATTGAATTTCAAGGTCCTTCCTGACTCTAAGATTATTTGATTCTAGAATCTGCAGTACTCCTAAAATTATTTTGTGAGAAGGAACTTCACATCTAGGTAAATGCAATGGTCATTAGTACTGGTCTGTTGATAAGCGTCCACTCAATTCTCTTTTTCCATTAACATCTATATGTTACAGGCTGGGCACTTTCTCAGAATTTCTAAATCAGTTGCTTGTTGGAGTTTCATTAATGTCCTTTTATCATCATTTTAGATTCCTCTTCTTGCAGATTATCAAGAAATAAAGTATTGTCTTATAACAAAAGAAATATATTTCTAGTAATTTACATTTGGCACTCATGAGTCACCTTACACTTTAGCATTTTTTTTGCTTTTTAAAAAAAATTTGTTCTTTTAATTTCTTTTCAGTGTTCCAGAATTGTTTATGCACCATATCCTGTGCTCCATGCAATACGTGCCTTTAGCATTTAAATTACCATTTATAATAGTGAGCTTTCTAGTGATTATCCTAACTTGAATTTCACATAAAACAACAACAAAAACAACACACAAAACAACAAGGAATCCCTTTTACTTCTGAAACACAGTAAAGGATCAGTGCCTTTTTAATAGATTTTCTATCATCGTATTAGATTAGAGACATTGAACATACTCTGGAATGCCTACTGAAGAGTCACAGAAGACTCATCCTTTCTTGAAATTAGTAACCTTTTAACAGTATCAGTTCCAGGATTGCTTATTGAATATATACTGCGTGTCTATCCTGATTCAAGAGTAAAATAAAAACAGTTTCTGTGTTCAAAGAACTTCAGGCTAGTTGAAGAGGTAAGACGTGTACATGTGAGGCAATAGAAGAGAAGGGGTCAATTATGCGAAGCACAAATAACTAGTTCAAGGAAGGCTAGACATCAAAGCAGGCTTGAAGTTTCAAGGATTCTGGAGAAAGAGCCAGTTGGCTGGGCCGACAGGGTTGTAAGAAGTAGGTGGGAAAAAGAGAGGGAGGCAGGTGTTGTCCATCAGGGTGGAAACATGAGGGAAGAGGAAACATGGAGGGAAGAAGAAAAGCTGAGACATAACACCACACATTCAAAAAGCTCAGCAGAAGATCGTTTCCTAGGGCTGCCTGACAATATATCACAAGCTAGATGGCTTAAAACTCAGAAATTTATCCTTTCACCATTCTGGAGCCCAGAAATTCAAAATCAAGATGGCAGCAGGATCATGCTGCTTCTGAAGGCAGTAGGGGAGAATTGTTCCATGTGTCTCTTCTAGCTTCTGATGTTTCCTGCCATGTTTGGTGTTCCTTGGCTTGTAGATGCCTGGTCCCCATCTCTATCTCCCTCCTGGTATGACATTCCTCCTGTGTCTCTGTGTTTCTTCTTGTCTTCTAAGGACAACAGTCACCTTAGCTAAATAGATTAAGGGCTCATTCTATTCCAATAGGACCTCATCTTAACTTCCATTTAAATTACATTTGCAAAAACTAGTTTTACAACAGGTCACACAGATTCTGGCAGTTAGGATTTCAGGGTCTTTTGGGGGGGGACACCATTCAACCCATAGCAGCATCTAAGGGGGTTCATTGGGAAGTAGCGGACCAGCCCTGAATGCCAAACTGAGGTCTGCAGAAGCAGGTGCTAGGAGTCTCTGAAGAAGTCTGAAGACCCGAGCACAGTGCAGAAGAGGGTGGCATGCTGAAAGCATGGAGGGATATTTATAATTTAAATGAATTTGAAGCGAGGGAGCAAGATGTGGAATAGTGTATATGGTATGATAAAGTATACATTTTAAAAGAGAGGCTGTGGACTCTAAGAGACAAACTGAGGGTTTGGGAGGGGGTGTGGGGGGTGGGTTGAGCCTGGTGGTGGGTATTAAAGAGGGATGTACTGCATGGAGCACTGGGTATGGTGCATAAAGAGTGAATTTTGGAACACTGAAAAAAAAATAAAATAAGAAAAGATTTTACAGACCTATTAATACAAAGAACAACAACAAAAAGAGTGGTACATCCTTACCTATATAGAGACTGTATCAGAAAGAATAGGAAAATCACAGTTGTTTCCTCTAAGAAGAGGAACTCCGGGCCCTTGGGACAGGAGTGGGACTGGGGACTTAGTTTCCCCTATAAAATCTATTTAACTGCCTGCTTGGTTTATTTTTTTTAGTTGTATACATGGATTACCTACATAATAAGTAACATTGCAAAAAAGTAAACCTGAAAAATAGACGTGAGGCATTTTACTATGTAAAGCAGCCATAAGGTAACTTAAAAAAAATTGTAATAGTGTCATTAGAGGACAAATGTATTTGTTCTCCACATTTACATTTCTTTATATTGAGTTTTCTAGATAAGGCAACTACTCTGTTGGCCTGGGTGTTTGAGGGGGACATTCTCCCTATTCCCGGCTGCCTTTTCTGGCGTCCTCGTTGCTTTAACTATTTAACTTTCTAAAACTGTGTTCTCCCCTTGCTTTAAAGTCACACCCTCTTCCTCAATGACCTAAAGATAAGACTAATTGTGCTGCCAGTACAACTCAGAGGTAGAATGACCTTGGCGCCCATGCTAAAGGACTGGGACCTGGGGAGCAACTTGACACATCTATTTCCAGACCTCCCGTGAGTCCTGAGGAGGAAGAGAGGAGGCCGGGCTGTGCTGGTGCTTCTCTCTGGCAGTGGCGAGTGGGAGAGGTCGGTGGGGCAGTGAGGGGCAGGCCACGCAGAAGTCTGGCCCAGAGAAGCATCCACAGAGAGATCTCCCCTGCTGTGGGCAAGAGATGAGAACTGCCTTTCTTACTACGCCTCAGATTACTTCCTTTGCCTCCAGGCTGCTATGTTCAAAGAGATAAGCATTAAGAACTACAGAAGGTGGGGCCCCTGGGTGGCTCAGTGGGTTAAAGCCTTTGTCTTCAGCTCAGGTCATGATCCCAGGATCTTGGGATCGAGTCCCGCCTTGGTTTCTCTGCTCAGCAAGGAGTCTGCCTCCCCCTCGCTCTCTGCCTACTTGTGATCTCCGTCTATCAAATAAATAAAATCTTAAAGAAGAAAATAAACTACTACAGAGACTGGTTTCCGCAGATTGTGATCTCTGCCTATCAAATAAATAAATAAAATCTTAGAAAATAAACTACTACGGAGACTGGTTTCCGCAGATGGGTCATCCTTGTTATTTTATCAGGGTCTTCTAGGACGTTGCTACCAAGGCTCCAAAAAGCATAATGCTGCAAAAATCTAATTCTTGGCCTTTGTAACCTCCAGGCAGTTCACAGGATGGCAGCACTTGAAATTGGGGAAGTTAAAATCAGGCAGAAATATTGCTTTGTTTTTAAGTCCTTCCATTGAAAGAGGCTCAGAGTATGCTGAGCAGATAACCCCTGCCCTTGCAGCATGGGCCTCCCTGGGCGTCCAGGGCTTTGGTACAGCGCCGCTAGCAAATGGAAGAGGCGTGAAACCTGGGAGTTAATCAATTAAATTCAACACACTTGCTGAGCACCGTCATAAGCCAGGTAGTGGGGAAGATAAATAAGGCACATTTTTCAGTCTCTGGTGGGAAAGACAGACATACAGACATATAAAAATCAATCCAGGTCTACAGTCCCTTCTGCACATTCTGAAACCCCAAAACCTCACGGAATTGAATTCTTTTTTCCATAATCCATCTGGTAGCAAAACTTGAACTGATGTGAGTCTATTTATATATATTCTTTATTTATCTTCCTTAGGGTGACTCTTCAAATGTTTTGCTTAAGAAAAATTAATGGGATGTTGCCCCAGACGCCACTGGGGATGTTATATAACATTGTTGATTATGCACCAGATTTCTTTCCTAAAATCCAAAAAATTCAGAATACGAAAACACATATGGCACCAAGGGGTGGATATTAGGGTCTGTGGACCTGTAATTGTTAAATGCTTCTTTCTCTGGAGAAGAGCCTTCTTTCTCTGGTGCCTGAGATCTTCTAGGATGAGGACACAAGGTGGCATTTTCTCTGTTTATGGAAAAAATTTTTTAAGTAGGAGCCTGAACCTGGCTTTCTCTGGAACCAGGGTTTTTGACCTTTCTAGTTAGGATCTTATAGTTTCCTTAGGCTTTTTGAATAATTTTCTTTCTTCACTGTAAGTTTTGCCTTGCCAAGGACTTATTCCCTTTTCCTATTATCCCCAAATTTTTCCTTGTAGGTATTGTTTAATCCTGGTACACTTTGATTGTTTCTTCCAGAGCTCTAATTAGCCTGTGTCCTACTTAAGCTATGGACTCCATTTGAAATAGTAGGTATCGGGGACCTGGAGTCTGCCTCCAGAACAGGGATATTCCGCTCTTCTGATAAAAATAGTTTTCTACAATCTTAATTTAAAAGTGTTTCTTAATAGTGTTGACCCCTCGTCCCCTTGTCCTCCCTCCTTTCTTCCCATAGACAGACATTGGCCTGTTTAACAAGTGCCAAGTTCTCTTTCTTTGGGACTATGAGCTCACATCAAATGTGTCTAGGCATCCAGTTCTCTCACTTGAGCAGGACAGAATGACTTGAGTGGTCCTCGTCCCTGTGAACTTTGAGGCCGGGGGAGAGGGTGTCCCCCTGGTGCTTCTCTGACATCTGAGAGGTAAATCACTCCCTGGAGGGGGTGGCAGCCTCTTCGGGGGGCTAGGGGAGGCTTTCTAAAATCTGCAGCATTGAGTTCAGACATTTCTGTGTGGGGGACACTTGCCTGAACTAGAGGAGGACACAGGACCTGTGGAGTTGTTCCTGGATGGTCTCACCTGATGGGAATCAGAAAGGAAGGAAGGCTTTAGTTTTCTAAGGAACATCTAGGAATGAAAAACCAGTATTCACTGGGTGTTATATGCACCTAATGAATCATGGAACACTACATCAAGAACTAATGATGTACCACAATACAGTGGCTAACTGAACATAAAAAAAAAAAAAAAAGAACCAGAAGAAGCAGTATTCAAAGCAGCAAATATATTTGTAAAACCTTTTGTTAGCATTGTCTGTTTCCCACCCACGGCATGTAGGAAAGCTGGTAAAAAGGAAAAAAAATCTAGTGTGATTATTTTTAGAGATAGCATGTGAGAGTTCCTTTTACTATTTGAAATCTTCTCTTTCTTCCCATTAAAAAAACTATCCCTAAATGCAATTCTTCATAGAAAGTTTGGAAAATATGGCCTAGCTATGGAAGAAAAGAAAGATCCCATTATTTTGCTAGAAATGACCATTTTTAATTTTGGTGTATGCCCTTATTCACTTCTTTCTAAGCTTATTTAAAAACTTCGGTGGATTGATATACTAGCATGCATATAGCGTATGTCTGGACATGAAGCATGTGGGTCTACCAACAATTTCATAATGGCTTTCAAATTTAAAAATATGTCAGGTTCATCTCTTTCAACAAATTTACTTTAATTCCAACATTTTTTTTCTGATTCTAGTACTAAAGAAGAAGGGCCTATGTTTTCTTCTAGGGGTTTTATGTTTTCAGGTCTCACATTTAGGTCTTTAATCCATTTTGAGTTTATTTTTGTGTATGGCGTAAGAAAGTGACCGAGTTTTAATCTTTTACATATAGTCGCACAGTTTTCCCATCACAATTTATTGAAAAGACTGTCTTTCCTCCCATTGTGTATTCTTGCATCCTTTGGGAAGGATTTTTAAGTGTTGGAGTGAGCTAGTGAAGGAGTCCTAACGACATTATGGATGAGTTGAGTGTCTGTGATTAGGTCATCAGTGTTTGTTGATTGATACTTAACTGAAGTTAGACTCTACCCCCTCACAGAGACGGTTATCTGCCCTGATGACTGCATTTCAAAGGAATGACTTCCTGATCCTTGAGAAGGACATTCCTGGGGTAAACTGGGGCCAGAAGCTAGGAGAGGATTTACATCTCCAGAGTGCAGAGAAAGAATTCACAAGTGAAAGTTTCCAAAGTAAAGGCTCTACTAAAAAGGAGGTCAGGGTACCATAGTCAGGAAGAATGTATAAAGTTTAGTCCGGCTTAGAGAAACATTAAGACCATCTTCGCAAGCTGGTGGAGGCCCTAGCAGACTGTTGAAAAAAGAGATCGCTTCAGGACATGGTCAGTAGGGACTTAAAGCAGCTCTCTAGCGCCAAGAAGACTTAATAAATAAGTATCTTAGTGCATTTTAAACTACATTTGCATTAATTTATAAAGAAGACAGTTCAGCCTCTAATGGACTTTCAAAATCCAGGCCCTTTTATTGACAGCAGTCTTTGGTAATTCATTCTGTTGTGAAAATTAATTTTTGAGCTTAAAACAAGATGCTGAGTGATTTTCAGCACAACGGATGGTTATATTAGATGGAGAGGGACTAACAGAAAACAAAAATGCTCTTTCAGTGTTTCCCACTTAGTACTAATCAGGCTTGAGAAAACCAGTTCTCTGGTCACTGTTACTAGTGGTTACTCTTCCCTCAAGAAGCTACTGAAACACAGAATGTGTGTTTGTTTACAACTCTTACGTCACAGGAACGGACTGTTCAGCATAATGTCCTCAAGGTTGAAGTATTGTAGCACATGACAGAATTTCCTTCTTTTTGAAGGCTGAATAATATTTCATTGTACGTACCCACCATCTTTTCTCTGTCCATTCACCCATAAGTGGATATGTAGGTTGCTTCTACCTTTTGACTCTTATGAATAATGCTGCAGTGGGCATGGGTGTGCAGACAGCCTTCGAGATCCTGTTTTCAGGTCTTTTGGATTAAACAAGTGAAGTGGGATTGCTGGAGAGGAAAACAACACAGGTGGCTGATGAGTAGGTTCTGAAATCATTTTAATTTCCACTTCCTACAAGTAGTTTCTGATCAAAATGCTGGTGCTCAGTAGAAAAGGATTCAAACAGAATTTATGTAGACACATGGAAGGTAGGGATAAGAGTTTTAGAATGAGAGAAACAGGTGTTTAAAATATTGGGCGATTTCCTTTCTGTCCTCCCCAGCCTTGTCCAGTGGGAGGTGGCCTAGTTGTGTGGAAGTTGTGTGAAAGAAAGCTCTGGTGCTAGAATTCTTCAGACTCTGGGCTAGTCATGAAGGGGTGCCTGGAGCCTGAACTGGTTTGTGAAATGTGTGCATGGAGCAGTTTTCGGCTGTCACCAGAAGCCCAGGAAGTCCGGGGCTCAATAGGAGCTGAGAACCACTGCTGTCTTGCTCTGTCCAGTCTGTACTCACCGGGTGGCCTTGGATAAATCACTTGACCTTGGGGACTCCTCTCAGTGTGTCTTTGAGTGGATGGTGATGAACATCTCACAGGTTTGGTATAAAAGGTAAGGATGAGATGAGAATATAAAGTGTTCTGATATTTTGAGGCTTAATAATGGTTTATTTTCTTTCTTTTTCCCTTCCCTCCCAGGCTTGTTAGAGTAGAGCCATTCTCTGGAGAATTAGGGAACCGTGGGTTCTGCTCTGAGCTCATCCTAAGAAATGTTAAAGTTAAGTAATTTCAAAGTTACAGGAAGAAGAATCCCCAATTATTTAAAATTTAATACCCTTTGCTGCTGTGATCACTTACCAGAAGCAGCAACAAAAGCCCCAGAAAAGTGCATCCAGCTGGGATTCATTCTGGCGAGCGTCTCCTAAATTTAGGCCAGTGCAGGGAAGACGCTGGGCACAAGGTCACACAGGCCCTACTGTCAAATATCTTCAAAGTGGGGCATGTCTCACACTTGCTACTGAGGGACATGGAGGGCTGCAGGGGTCCACTGAGCCCCCTGGGGGAGGCAGAAATGAACTACTGCTTAGACTCCCAACAAATCTTTTGTTTATTTTAGGAGCATGAGCTCCATTTGGTTGTTGCGACTCAAAGGGGAGTTAACTAAAGATATGAAATGAATGAGCAGAATGGACCATCATAACAGTCTGACGGGGTGTGGGAGCAGTTCCCACTTGGAAAGAAGACTCTAACAAACCCACAGTAGGCCCCTCCAACTTCCCTTTTTAGCAAAATCACTGTTGAGGTAAAAGTGCAAGTGTGAAATTATAAAGAGATGATCTGGCAGTTGGTCAGACTTTTTTCTTTCCCTCTCATTTATTTTGCATTGCAGATAACCAACTAGCACATGATGATGAAAAGAGGATGCCGTGTCCTTTGCCTTCTGTCAACGGTGGAGGATGTGTGAAAAGAAGTGCTAACATGTGGCCACCGGAGAAGCTTCCGGAGAAACTTCCGGGGAAACGTAAGTGCAAACTCAGCTGGTGGAAAGGCACAGCGAGCTTTTTGTGTTATAGATTCTTCCTTGCTCAAAATTGAACTATAGTATGTATATACTCTATAAGTTATAAACTTGTTATAAATTCTAAATATTATACATATTCTATATATTTCCTATACATCATATATGGTATAAGTATATTGCTTATGTATTTATATTTTATATAAATAACTATAAATAGGTGTCTCCCATAGATAATATGTATTACATATTACATATAGTTTTAAATTTTATCATCTATTTAATATTGTATATATTTGTTACATACAAAATAAAAGCAAAAACTGCTGCTTTCTCCCATCAAGCCATGGATCTGGTTTGAAGCCTTTGGAAATCACCCCCCCAAAGATCTGGAAGGGAGCTAATTTGCACATGGTCACAGAATCAGTCAGGATAATTCTCTAAACATGCTCACAACTTGACATGTATTTTTTTTTTTCTATCTCAATTGCCAGCAGGTGTTTCTTAAGGAAAGAATGCTTTCACCTGACCAATTTCTTCGCATAGATTTGAGTCACATTGTGTTATCTTAAATTGCCCTGGTGAGTTAAATAATGTGTTGTCACTGAGCAGAATTCTTGGTTTCTTTGGGGGTTGGATGCTGTCCAGGTGCTCACTGAATAGAGTTATTTGGACTGTTTTTACCTCAGTATTAGGATGAGAATAAATCCCTCTTAGATTCTCATCTTACAAGGTGCAGTCTCTCAACCAATGTTTTTTTTTTTCCTTTTTTTTTTTTTTTTTTTTTCTGAGGTGGTAGACATAAGCTAAAATTTTAGGAACTTCTGAGAACTGAAATACTATTTAGCTTTTCCTCAACAAAGAGTCTGCAATTATAAATAAATCATTTGTTAATCTTATAAGGGTAGTATTTAATTCTATATGGAAACACCCTCTGGCAACTCATTTGTGTTTGATGTTCTCTCAGGATTTCCATAGATTTTGATCACAGCCTTTGTTTATGAACCCTCTTTACAAAATATAGCCTAGAGCCGAGCAATTAAGATTTTAATTTTATGCAGCTTGATTGCTCTCCTTCACTTAAAAGAAGTGAATAAATGCCTACATTGAAGAGAAACGTTATTAACCTTTTTTTTGTTTATCAGGCTTGTAGCACTTGTATCATAATACTCATGTAATGTTACAGTTTGGCTTATCTTATTGTTATACACTGTGAATTTCCTCTCTAACTTATTGATAGTGGTTTGCATACAGCAGGTGCTCAGCATTTCTTATAAATTATTATAATACCTACCCATATTGCCTTTTTGATCTATTGCAGTATCACATAGACCTTTCATTAATTTTTTTTAAATAATAGCTTTACTAAGAAATGATTCATATACCATAAAAGTCACTTACTTAAAGTGTACAAGTCAGTGGGTTTTAGCATGTTCAGTCATGCAATTATCAACGGTACCTAATTTTAGACCGTTTTCATCACTCCCCACCACCCAAACCCTATACTCATTAGCAGTCTCTCCTCCTCGTTTCCCTCCAGCTTCGCTAAGCCAAAGGCAACCACTAATCTACTCTGTTTCTTTAGATTTGCCTATTCTAGACATTTCTTATAAATGAAATCATACAACGTATGGTTGACTCTGGTTGCCTTCTTTCACTTAGCATAATGTTTTCAAGGTTTATCCCCATGTTGTAGCAAGTATCAGTACTTCATTTCTTTTTATTGCCAAATAATATCCCATTTTATGCATATTTCACATTCTGTTCATCCATTTATCAATGGATAGACATTTGATTTGCTTTCAGTTTTTGATTATTGTGAATAATGCTTCCACAAACATTTGTATACAAGTTTTTATGTGGACATATTTTCATTTCTCTTGGGTATATATCTAGCAGTGGAAGTGTCAGGTCATATGATAACTCTATGTTTAGCTTTTCAAGGGAATGCCAGATGAAATTCTAAAGCGAATGCACCGTTTACAATACCAGTGGCCATGTATGAGACTTCCAATTTCTCCCCATGCTCAACAACACTGTACTATTTTTCTTTTTGATCATAGCCACCTTAGTAGCTGTGGAATAGTATCTCACTGTGATTTTGACTTGTATTTCCCTGATGGCTAATATATATTGAACATTGTTTCATGTACTTATTGATCATTTGTATATCTCCTTTGGAGAGATGTCTGTTCAGATCCTTTGACCAATTATTAATTGGGTTGCTTGTCTCTTTTCATTATGGAGTCATAAGAGCCCTTTATATAACCTAGATTTAAGTCTCTTATCGGATATATGATTTGCAAATAGTTTCCCCCCTTCAGTGGGTTATCTTTCTGCTTTCTTGATAGTGTCCTTTGAAGCACGTAAGTTCTGGATTTTGACTAAGTCCTGCTTCTTTTTTTTTTTTTTTCTTTTGTTGCCTGTGCTCTTGGAATTTCATTCTAACACACCATAGAGATTACATGGTGGGAGATCATCTTAGAGGGAATACTTCTTGGTTGTGTAATAATTAACTCCCACTTGCATGGGGGTTCAAAATAGAGCTATCTTTGGCACTAACCCTAAGTAACTTCGGTGACTTTCTTAAGCAGAAACTCCTGAGAATAGATGGAGGGAGCTTTTCTAGCAACAGCAACTCAACTTTTCTCTTCTTCCCAAATCACTTCTTGAAGATGACTATCTTCTGTCACATTTGAGATAATCTTGCGTTGACTATTTCCCCAATTAAGATTGCATTATATCTTTGCTGCAGACAATGGTTAAGTTACAGATGTTATATCTAAGTGTGACTTAAGATACTGCTTTGTAATAAGTTAAGCTGGCTCGAAAGAAGCATAAATGTGGGGATGTTTTGATGGCCAGAGGACAGATGCTATTGCAAGGCTGAGGAAGAGACCGGAATATGTACAATAAGGAAAAGAATAAAGCTAGAAACAATAAACAGTAAGGGATAAAATGCACAAAGGATTGGACAAATAGTAACTTAGAACACATTTTTAGGTAAAGTCTGTAACAAAGGTTTGTTGAATGAATAAATGTACAAATAAACAATTTTTCCTTTTATACCAGGAAAGACTATATATACATGTATCATGTTTACCATGGTCCTTGTAACATGATATGATGGGTTTAAAAATATATTTAGATACTCCTCCCTTCAAGAGCCGGAGCCCAATTCCCCTCCCCTTGAGTTAGAGCTGGATTCATGACTTGCTTCTAAGAAATGGCTTGAAGTTGAAGTGATGGTGTGTAACTTTGGGGAACAAGTTATGCAGAAGCACTGTGTCTTGTGTCTTGGTTAATTCCTCTCAAATTGTTCACTTGGGATAAGCCCATAGCCATGTTGCTCTATGGAAAGGCTCACACAGTGAGGAACTGGAGCCTCCAGACAATAGCCATGTGAGTGGGCTTGGAAGTGGATCCTCCAGCTTCAGTTAAGCTTTCAGGTTACTGAAGTCTCCATCTCTCCCCATCAAGAGATTGACTGCAACTTTAAGATAGCCACTGATCCAGGGGAATCTAACCAAACTGCTTCTGGATTCCTGCCCCTTTGAAATTGTGTGAGATAATAAATATTTGTTGTTTTAAACTATTGAACTAATAAGTTTTAGGATAAGTTGTACACACCGGTAGATTAATACACATGGCCAAACCTCAAAAAATGATAGTGGTGGTACTGGTTGGATGATGATGATGAAGAAGATGATGATGAAGATGAAAAAGAAGAAGGAGGAGGAGGAGGAGGAGAAGGAGGAAAGGGAGGAGAAAGAGGGGATGATGATGATGGTGATGGTGATGATGATGACGGTGATGATGAAGATGGAAAAGGAACAGGAAGGTGATGATATTGACTCCAAAAATCTCCCGTTTGGGAGGGGAGAAGAAAATCTTTCTTATAAACCTCTTTTATATTTTTTGCTTCTTCTTTAGCCAGCTTTTGTCTGAACTATGAGACAAAGAGTGCTGTGATGTTGCTTCAGGGCTGAGGCTCTTGCTGGTGAGTGGAGAAGTTCTAGTTGTTTATGGCCATGTTGGATTCTCCACAGTATCTTGGCCCCATGACACTTTATAAGAAGATACACATGAGTGATATCCCACTTTATACCAGGCTCTGCCTCAGTGTCAGTAGACATGGTTTTTCACTCTCTTTGTGAAGTATAAGCCACTGAACAGTGAGTCATTCTCACCAAAATTACACATCTAGGACAAAATTCAGGCATAATCAAGAAATATGTGCTTGCTTATGCACAAATGGCTGTTATGACTTCTGTCATCTTCATGCTTTAAAATAGAGATGAGGACAATTTGGGTTCTGCTGGTCACTAATCTTGGATAGATGAACCGTGGAGGATTGTGCAATGGTAATGGCAATGATAATGACAATGATAATGATAATAATGGCTACTATGTATAGAGCAGACATATTACATAACTGTGTCTATCATCTGTTATGCTCATCACAACCCTGATTACTAAGAAGAAGATTGCCTTTCAAAGATGTTAATGAACCCAGGGCTATTAGTAGTGTTGAGGCTGAGCTTCAAACATGGTTCTGGTGATCTCCAAAGAATGATTTCTCTCTACTATACCACAACGTCTCCCTTCTTTACTGCAAAAACTGTTGTCAAAGATTTAAGAGGGCAAACACTTGTATCCAGTTCATGGAAATGTTTCAACTCGATGGTTACAAATATAAAAGTTTGAGTTTTGTCAATACTTTTTTTCAGTTATGCTCTGTTCAATCTCTTTTCCCCTCATCCATAAACGAGACTCTTGGCAGTACTGTAGCTTTCTGATCACTCTCAGTATCTGGTCAATGCAGTCTGTGGTAGGAAGTACCTTAAATGGCTCCTGGGTTAGAGAAGCCCACATAGCAACTGCCAGGGAGAAGCTGAGCCCCTTAGTGTGAGAGCTGATGAGGAACCGAATGAGTGAGTGAGCTTGGAGTCATTATCTTTCTTCAGTTCAGCCTTAAGATGATGGCAGCCCCAGCCACCATCTTGGTAGTAACTTGAAGTAGAGGATCCAGCTAAGTTAGAAACAGATTCATATCTCATAGAAACTGAGACCATAAACGTCTGTTGTTTTAAGCCACTAAACTTGTTTTGCAGCAGTAGATAGCATAGTTTGATCCAGTTTAAAATTTTTAATGTAACATCCAATTTAATGTTCATTTCCTCTCCTTCTTTCCTCCCCCTTCTGGATATGGTTCAAGAGACTTGCAGGACCTACTCTTTCATTTCTTCTCTCACACCTGCCATTTTGGGGTCCTGTCTCCTGGTGGGTTGGGGCTGGGTGTAGGAACATGGAAAGACAGAAATATCTCTTACTTGACTGGTGCCTTTGTTCTCTATGCTGTTACTGTTTGTCTGGCTTTGACTGTCTGTCAGACAAGTGTTCACATACTGGCTCCCTCTGGGGCATATGTGTGGTTGAGTTCTCTGTAGAACCGTTTAGAGCTTCCTAGTTTCTTGGTCTTTTCCAATTCTCCCTGAACAGTTTCCACATCAGATTATCAGGTTCAAGTTCTTATTGTTGGACTTTCCTCACTATCAGTGGGATCTTGAATGGGCATCTACAAGGTGGCACAAATCCAGCTACCTTTCATGTACATTTTCCACTCTCCCTCTGCTACCAGCTCTCTCTGCCCTGCTGTTCCCTACGAATAGGATTGCCAGATTTAGTAAGTAAAAACATAGAAAACCCAGTTAAATGTGAATTTCAGTTAAACAATGAATGACTTTTTTAGTGTAAGGAAGCTCCATGCATCTGTATTTTATCTGGCAACCCCTATCCCCATACTCTTGAATTTTTCTCTAATAGCACACAGAGGAGAGATCAGAAGGACCATTGAATCGAAATGCTAATCTGTCTCTGGTAGATAGTAGAGCAATTCTCATGGCTGTCTCCTTGCTTGACTTTAAGTAGGAAACACTGGGAAAGGAGGGACAAACTCATCATGAATACTAAATTCTCTTGAGTTATCTATTCAGTGGTTTCTTCGATTTTTGGATGTACACTTATAGACTAATGGGCAGGCAGTGAATTTTTGGGTGTTTCTTTGGGAGTGTCTGGCCCCAATTATGCATGATGATGCTTTCTTGGACTCAGTGTAGGGTGGCATACCCTGAATCTGGGAAAACAGGAAAAATTCTCCTTGATATCTTGTGTGCAAGTTACAACATAGCTGCATTAGGGCAATCCTGGGTTTTCTCATCTAAGTTGTGATTTAACTTGCTTTTATTACCCTAAGTCATCACTTATATTTCAATAACGTGTGGGCTTAAAATTTGTCAGAGTTTCCATGTGGTGAAAATGAATAAGGTTACCTTATTTAGCCTCCCTCCCTTTTCTGTGTCTAAATATTTTGAAACACTGTTTCTTTGATGCCTTTTTGAGAACTTGAATCTTCATTAAGGTGTTTCTTCTTGAATTGGTGAGACATTGGTGAGCTCTGATGTACATGAAGTTCTCTATTATGTGGTCCCACATTTTGTCCTTCCTAAATACCCTAAATTTACTGCTGGTGTTTTTTGCCAATTGGGTTGCCAAGCACTTAACAGAGACCACCCGCAAGAGGGATTGAGGGATCATTTCCCAGGGTGCCTACAGATCACACCTCAAGCCCTTCCAGGGAATCATCCTGGACTGCAGGAACTGCCTCACTGCAAGGTTATACCCCATGCTTGGCCGAGAAGGGGAGGCAGCTTACAGCCATGCATGGTCCCTAGGGGAGGCTGAGGAGGAGCTGGAGAATGATGCAAAGGCCTTGTCATTTTTTGCCATGTTTGGGACAATTTTACCTCTGTTTTGCAGTCCCTCCCTTGGGTTTGTCTGTGTTCTTTGTTGCAATTGTATTGTTTAAATTCTGTACTTTTCTCTCTCTTTTTATTTTCCTCCTTTAAAAAATTTTATACTGAAATTTCCTTCAAAACCAGTTTGGAAAAGACAACAGGATTAAATTCCATTTTTACTTAAAATGTTTTTTCCTAGATACTTTTCACGCCCTCTTGAACTCTCTCTTCAACTTTTCCAAACTAGCTTGAAAACACGTTTATTACAAAAAGCTTAAATTCCATAATTTCTGTTAACATCGTTTTTGAACTGTATTTTTACTCAGAAGTTGCTTAGAAACTTCATTTCATTTTTATCCCAGCAGGCATCCTGTACTTTTCTGTTAAGTATTTCTTTTATTAGGTTTTTCCTAAAAATTAGCTTGGAAACACAGCTTTTTATCACAACAGGCTTAAATTTCCTCATTTTCAGCAGAATTTAGGCCCATTTTGATGAAAGTTTTCCCAAGTTAAGTTTCAGGGGGAAAAAAATCTGGTATAGACCACCTTTTATTTTTTATTTTTTTAAAAACATTTTATTTATTTATTTGACACAGAGAGAGAGATCACAAGTAGGCAGAGAGAGAGAAAAGCAGGCTCCCTGCTGAGCAGAGAGACTAATGCAGGGCTTGATCCCAGGACCCTGAGACCATGACCTGAGCGGAAGGCAGAGGCTTAACTCTGAGCCACCCTGGTGCCCCATAGACCACCTTGTAAACAGAAAAGTATTCAACTGAAGAACTTGATGATAATCACATTAGCAAGAGAGTTAAAGATGAATCCTTTCTTACCAGGTCTGAAAAATTCTTTCCCTAAGAAATGTTTTTTTTTTTTTTGTTTTTTTTTAAGATTTTATTTATTTATTTGACAGAGAGAGAGAGAGAGAGATCACAAGTAAGCAGAGGGGCAGGCAGAGAGGGGGAAACAGCCTTCCCACTGAGCAGAGAGCCCAATGTGGGGCCTGATCCCCGGACCCTGAGATCACGACCTGAGCCAAAGGCAGGGGCCTAAACCACTGAGCCACCCAGGTACCCCCCTAAGGAATGTTTTTGATGATAATTTGGAAATAGATTCAGTTCCGCAAGTTTTATGAGTATTAATATCTAACATTATTCATGACATCATACCTGTCAAAAGTCTTGCCTGTCCTTTAATGACATTCTTACAATCCAGCTGTTCTGTCCCCAACCTTGTCTGACCCCACCCCCGACCTCCTACATACCTTTAAAAACATCCTCCCTCCTACATGGGTGATCTGGTGATGCCATCCTCTGGTTTAAATTTTTAATAGACTTCCCATCATCAAGAAAGTGGTTTTTAAACTATGTTCTGCAGGGTGCTTGAGTTCTGTGGAGAGGTTCAGAGGCTGCTGTTGACACTGGGCAAGCGCATGCGGGAGCCTGAGTTACAGGGTCTCCAGGCCCCCAACTTCCCCATTAGCCAGCACAGTTCTGATGGGTTCTGGGCTACATAGCGCCAGGGTTTCCTGTGCATTTCCTTCATACAAATGATTCCAGGTATTTTTTAAAAACCCCATTTTCAGGGGTGCCTGGGTGGCTCAGTGGGTTAAAGCCTCTGCCTTTGGCTCAGGTCGTGATCCTAGGGTCCTAGGATCGAGCCCCGCATCACCGGGCTCTCTGCTCAGCAGGGAGATTGCTTCCTCCTCTCTCTCTGCCTGCCTCTCTGCCTACTTGTGATCTCTGTCAAATAAATAAATAAAATCTTTAAAAAAATAAATAAAAATAAAAACCCCATTTTCAGTGATATGAATTGCAAATATTTTTTTTCCTCACTTTGTATTGCTGTACATACTAGAGGAAAATTATGGCCACAGGCCCTTTTTTTCCCCCCATTCTAACAAGAACAACAACTGAATTATCACATGCCAAATTAAGAGGAAGTTTGGTGTCCTATTTTTAGAGTACCCCCTGATATTTTGTGAACTCTGGGAATGAACATGATCTGAAATTTGAGGTTAGGCCGGGCAACAGGAGATGGGACGGATACTGCCATTACTCCTTGCAGCCACATGATGTCACTGTGGACAACTGGCCATTTTGACAGATTCTGTAGGTCTGCTGCTGGCTCCCAACTATGCAAGCTACGGAGAATCCTGAAAGAAATGTCTGTGTGGTGGCTAACCCACTGACTCCGTATTGTGCTTCGATAAGGGGATCCCACACCTGGATTCCCAGGGACATAGATCTTGATATTTATTTCTGTTTGACTCATGTAAAGTCATCTTCTAAGGTACCAGAAGCCCCAAGAGCACTGTTAATGAACTGACTCTGGGATCTGCTCCTTGTGAAATAGTCCCGTATGTCTTGCTGCCAATTCATATTGGTAGGAGTTGGGCAGCTTTTCACCTTTCTAGCTCTTTAACAACAAAAGGTCTTATTACATAACTTTATTGGATGATAGGACGGTATACCCCTCCCCCTCTAAATGGCTCCCCGATGGCTTCCAGGGACCACAATACCTTTACTATAAGCCTTACATTTGATGGTATTTCCCCTCTCCTGGGAACTCAGAAGAGAGTCACTTTCTGGAAAACTTTGCTAGAGAAGAAGATGACTCCTCACCCTCCTCCACCCTTTCAAGTTTTAGTCTTCAGCAGAATATTCTCCAAATGATCATATGCTTTGAGAAGTTACTATCTGGTAAAAGAGAAAAGACAAAAGACATAAGCTCATAATTATTTTAAATTTTTATAAGTACAACAAAAGAGGAAAAGAGTATCTAAGAACAGATACTGGAAGAATTGTTGGGGTCAAGATTTTGAAGGATTGGTGCACCTAGGGGGCTCAGTCGGTTAAGCGTCTGCCTTCACTTCAGGTCATGATCCCAGGGTCCTGGGATCAAGACCCTTGTCTGGCTCCTTGCTCACCAGGGAGCCAGCTTCTCTCTCTCCCTCTGCCTGCCACTCCCCCTGCTTGTGTGCTCTCTCTCTGTGTGTCAAAGAAATAAAATCTTTAAAAAAAAGATTGTGAAGGATCTTATATTTCATAGTATATAAATTTTATTCGGAAGTAATAGAAAGTCAGAAGAGACCTCTAAACATCAGAGAGACAAAATCAGTTTTGTTTTGAGACCACTGATTTCAGAGGTTGTATGGAAGATGGTGAACTCTGTAGGGAGCAATCAGGAGTGATCAGAGTTAGGAAGGCTTCTTACTTAGGTAATGGGCTTTGTCATAGTTTAGGCAAGAAATGTTGAGGGCTTGGACCAGTGCAGTACTAGTGAGCCTAAAGAGGAATGATGAATTCTGAAGGTTTTCTGAATTGGAATTGATAGAAATTGGTGAGACTGTGAGAATCAGAAAGAGGAGAAGGCAAGACTGACCCTAAGAGTCTGGATGCTGATACCATATTGAATGTAGTGAGTTTTTTAGATGGAGTAGATGTTTGTAAGGAAAGAAGGTAAATATGGGGACATTGGATTGGAAAGATAGTTCACTGGGTATAAGATTCTAGGGTTGGCAATATTTTCTTCTAACACATTGCATGTATCATTCTAGCTTTCTTTGCAATTTTTAAGTCAGCCAAAATTCCTATTGCTGTTGATTTGAATATAATGGGTCTATTTGTTTCTGACTGCTTTTCAGATTTTTTCTCTTCATCTTTGTTTTCTAGCAGCTTAACTGCCTAGGTATGGTTTTCTTTATGCTTTTCTTGCTTGGCTGGATTTTTTTTTGGGGGGGACAATTTCACCTCTGTTTTGCAGTCTGTCCCTTGGTTTTGTCTATGTTCTTTGTTGCGATTGTATTGTTTAAATTCTGTACTTTTTTCTCTTTTTTTTTTCCTCCTTTTTAAAATTTTATACTGAAATTTCCCATTTTGCTGAGCTTTTTGAATGTGTAGTGTTATGTCTTTTTTTTTTTTTTACCAGTTTTGGAAAATTATTGGCCATTATGTCTACAATTATTTGTTCTCTTCCATTCTCTCTCTCATCTTTGTATGCCATTCCAACTAATGTATTAGAAAACTTGGTATTGTCCTATATGCCCTTTACATTTGTGCTTTGTTTTTTGTTTTCAATTCTTTTTTCTTTATTTTCCAGTTTGGATAATTTAATTGACCAGTCTTCAAGTTCATGAATCCTTTTTTCCATTGTTCAATCTGATATTAAGTAAGGCTTTCTAATGCATTCTTTTTTAAAAATATTTTATTGATTTATTTGATAGAGAGAGAGATCCCGAGTAGGCAGAGAGGCAGGCAGAGAGAGAGGGAAGAAGCAGGCTCCCTGCTGAGCAGAGAGCCTGATGCGGGGCTCAATCCCAGGACCCTGAGATCATGACCTGAGCTGAAGGCAGAGGCTTTAACCCACTGAGCCACCCAGGCGCCCCTTTCTAATGCATTCTTAATTTAAGACACAGTATCATTCAGCCTTAGGTTATCCATTGGTTAGTTTTTAGACATTCTACTTCTCTGTAGAAATTGTCCATCTATTCATTTTCCTTGTCCATCTTTTCCCCTCAATTATTTAACCCATTTATAATAGTTAATTTAAAATCCTTGTCACCTAATTCCAATAACTTGTTTATCTGTGTGTGTCTTTCCATTGATTCTTTTTTGCTTTTTCTGATCATCAGTCATCTGTTACTTTTCTTCATATGTCTCATAAATTTTTATGGTATGCTGAACACTGTGTTTAATAAACTTTTTACTTTAGAATAGCTTTAGATTTATGGAAAAATTACAATATAGTACGGAGTTCCCAAATATTTGAAATCCAGTTTCCCCTCTTATTAATACCTTCATTATTATGGCATATTTGTCACAATTAATGAACCAATATTGATACATTTTTGTTAACTAGAATTCAAACATCTTTAGTTTTTACCTCATGCCCTTTATCTATTTTGGGATCCCACCCAGGAGACCACGTTATATTTGGATGGGATGACTCTTTAGGTTCCTCTTCGCTGTGATGGTTTATCAGACTTCCCTTGTTTTCAATGACCTTCAAAATTTTCAAGAGTATTGATTAGATATTTTGTATAGTCTCTTCAATTATCTTATGTTTTCTATGTGATTAGGCCAGGTTATGGATTTTGGGAAAGAAAACCACAAGGATGAAGTGCCACTCTCTTTATAACAAATCAGGTGTACATACTTTACTATAACTTATCACTGTTGATGTTAGTATTTGTCAAGTTTCTCCATTGTAAACTTACCTCTAGTCCCTCTTTCCCTGCTATACTCTTTGGAATATATGTATGCAGAGCCCATACCTAAGGGATGGGGAGTTAAGCTCCATATCTTTGAGGACAGGGTATCTAAACAAATTATTTGGACTTCCTCTGCATAGGTGATTTATTTATTCTCATATTCATTTATTTGTTTATTCATTCATTCATTCATTCATTCAACCATTTACTTAGATCACTACGGCTCATAGATATTTATTTTATATTTTGGGTTATAATCCAATACTACATTATTTATTTTGGTGCTCAAATTGTTCCAGCTTTGGCTATTGGGATCTCTTTCAATGAACTTCTTTGACATCCACCCCCAAACTTGTGGGTTTTTTTGAGCAAGTCCATCCTTTATGGCACTATAAAATGCTCTAGACTCATCTCTGATATTTCTTGCCTGCCCTAGAATCAGCCATTTCTTTAAAAAACCTTTATTCCTTCTATTGAAGAATAGTGTTAGAAACCAAGATCTGAGTTCTAGGTGTGCTTGTTGCTGCTCCTAGTCTATTGTTGCTTGCATGCCCTTATATATATACATGTCTATAAATATTTCTATATGTGACCGTCTATATTTATATTAAGCTAAACATGAGTTCATAAGGATGCCTTCAACTCCATACCAAAGGGATTATTATAGCCTTTACCCCTTATATGTAATCTTCCATTCCAGTAGTAAGAAACCTGGTTCCCACTATCTGCCATCCATTTACTGGTTTAATCAACATGCTTATATAGTTTCAAACTGTTAATCCCTCCTCCCATAGGAAATAGCTTAATCAATTAGAGTACAATACTTATGTATAGTTCCTTTCATCTTTAGTCTTATAGACTCCACTTATTTCCAGAGTCACTTAAGTCAGCCCTTTTTCCCTCCATCCCCTTCAGTGATGTTGTTTCATATGTTTGTTATACAGTTAGATACTTCTTTTTTTTCACATTTTTCATTTTATCCTGAGATATCCCTATTTTCTAAATAATTTTTTAAAAATACTTGTATGCATGAAGGTTCACTCTTTGTGCTTATGGCACAAGTTCCACGGGTCTTGACAAGTGCATAGTTTCACATATCCACCATTACAGTGTCACATAAAATCACAAAAATGACCTAAAAAAAATCCCCTGTGCTTCACCTATTTAAACATGTCCCAAACCCCTTGGTAATCACTGCTCTGCTTACTATCTCTATAGTTTCGTTTTTTCTAGAACGTTACACAAATTGTGCATTATGTAGCTTTTTCAGACTTGCTTCTTTCACAATGCATTTAAGATTCATCCATTTCCTTGAATGACTTGATAGCTCATTCTTTTTTATTGCTGAATAATATTCCAGTGTTCAAAATATATCAGAGTTTGTTATTCCATTAACCTATTGAAGGATATCCTAGTTGCTTATAGTTTTTGGCAATTATGAATCAATGACTTCTCTAATACTCTCCAAAGAATCAAAGTTGAAGGGAAAATTCTTAACCCCGAATCAGGATAAACAGGTGTGTAGAGAGTCACACATGGAACAGCAGTTACTGGAGTGATAAAATAGTAGAAACATTTGGTGATTTTGATATATTGCTGGAGGTTATATTTGGACATGAGACATGATAACGAAAATCTCCTTGGACCCTCTAACTTCTGTGTGATTTACCCCCAGAAATTTCACTTGTTCTCAAGATAAAAACCCTACAAATATCCCTCACTGTCTTGTCAGGAGAAGAGGAAGAGTACTAATTGTGAAATATACCTAAACCTTGTCCATAACAAAGACCTAATCCCAGGAGAAAAGATTTTGTGAGCTTTTTGTCAGCTGGAGAAAGGGATTTGCTCCCATTCCAGACCTCTCTAGCCTTCCTGGCTCACCTAAGGTGGGACAGGGGTAGGGAACATATTCAACAGAGATAAGAGGTGCAAAAGAATAGATTTAAAACATTGTAGCCAGGCAAAGGGGGGGAAGTAAAAAGCTATAACCCGTTTGGGGGGGTACTTCTGAAGGTCACAGACAAGAGACACAACCCCACTATAAGACTGATACTTAACCAGAAGATTATAGAACAGTTACTCTCCTTTGTCCCTTATGACCACACAAACAGGGATCCTTCATAACTGGATTATAGCTGAAAGAGACCCAAGAGATAGATTCTCTCTGAAGAGCAGTACTTTGGAATCTTCCCTAAAGTCAACAGGTGAGACAAACAAGTACACTAGAGGAATTTGAACACTTTGACAGTTACAGCAACAGCAAACATTAAATATAGCCCAACCTCTGGCCAGATTAACATAAATTCCCACACTACCAAGGTTATTTACCTCAGTTTCTAGTACCGACTATAATATGACTGGCTCAGGAAAAAAAATTCAAGTCCTGTCAAAAAGTAAAAAAAATTTCACAGGTTGAAAAGACAAAGCAATTATCAGTACCTGAATCAGATATGACACAGATGTTGAAGTTATCAGTCAGGGACTGAGGATAATTATGGCTAATATGTTAAGGGTTCTAATGAGAAAATAGACAAGATGGAAGAAGAAGTGGGTAAAGTAAGCAATGAGATAGAAACCCTAAGAAATCAAAAGGAAATTCTAGAAATTAAAGACAGTAATGGAAAGGATGGCTGCCTTCAATGAGCTCATCAATAGGCTTGACCCAGCCAAAGAAAGAGTCAGTAAGTTTGAAGGTAGGTAAATACAAACTTCTCAAACTGACATTAAAATAGGGAAAAAAAAAGTTCAAAAATCCATGAATTGTGAGACATTTCAAAAAGTAACATTTGTGAAATTGGAATACCAGAAGGAAAAGAAAGAACAAGTAAAAGAAATACTTGAAGTACTAATGATGAGAATTTTCCAAAATTAGGACAGATTCCAAACTACAAATCCAGAAAGCCCCAAAACACCAAGAAAGACAAAAACCAAAAATTCTATACTTAAGAATATCACAATCTATAGAAAGTTAAAAGCAAAGAGAATATCTTGAAAAAAGTCGGAGGGAAAAAATATAGAGGAATGGGAATAAGAATTACAGTGGACTTCTCATCAGAAATCATGCAAGAAGAAGAGAGAGAACAAAGTATTTAAAGCATTAAAAGAAAACAAAATACCAACCTAAAATTCAATATTCAGGAGACTTTTTTCAACAAACAAAACCTAAAGGATTTCATTGCTAGCAGATCTATCCCACAAGAAATGTTAAAGAAGCTTATCAGGCAGAAGGAAAATGATATGATATTTGCAAAATACATCTGATGAAAGGCTTGTATCCAAAATAGACAAAGAACTCTTAAAATGTATCAATAAAGAAAGAGACATTCAAATTTTAAAAAATAGGTAAAAGATGTGAACTGATACCTTACCAAATAAGATATACAGACAGCAAATAAGCATATAAAAGGTGCCCAACATCATATATTATGAGGGAAATGCAAATTAAAACAATAATGAAATACCACTACAAACTTTAAATTAGAGTGGCTAACATCCACAAATACCAGTTGCTAAGTAGGATACAGAGCAACAAATATTCTCATTTACTGAATCCGAGACAGGACGGAAAGGGCATACAAGGAAGAAGGGATGGCAGGTACAGAAGGTAGATAGGACCTGGGGGGTTGGAATAGCACAGACAAATTTCACCTACTAAATAGTTTGCCTGGGTCAGCCACTGTGAACCTCCAGGTTAACTTGTGGGGAAAGCGGAAGGATGTACCTTTCTGCCCCAGCGCTCTTGTGAGACTGCCACTTCTGGTTTCTTTCTTTCCCTTCTCTTCTCTGGGTTGCCATGTGATGCCTGAGCCACATGCATTACGTTCTACATCCTAAGAGCCATCCTTATAGACAGTCCTGATGTGCCTCTTTTTCTCGGTCTTTGAGAATCTTTCCTGGAAGATAAGGTCAAGTTGTATACAGAACTCTAAATGGCATGATGGGATTCTGGGGTTAAGAGGGACTAAGGAACAACTGTTAAAACATCCTTTATTCATCACAAGTGATCTCTACTGAGAAGAGTGTGGTGTGCTTGATGGGCTGTTCAAGGCACAAAGTCAGGCTGTGAGAAAGCCTTTTCTCTTTTCAGGGGTGCGGCAGGTGGAGGGCTATGACAATGCCTCGGGCATGCGCTGTCCGTGATAATTAGGGAGTGAATCAAGAGTTCCAGATTTCTTCCCTCTGACTTGTCCTTGTCCTGGTCACCCGTTATTTCCCCCTGGGTTATCTGTAGCAATGTTCTCAATGCCCTCACTGACTTCTAAAACGCTTTCAGTGTTCCCTTCCCTGAAGAGTTCTGGCACCGGGAGGCTTCACAACCCAGCCTAACCCACACTGACTTACTCGCACAGCGCCTTGACGGTTAGCCTTGTGGAGCCTATGAAGAAAGTAAGGAGTCACATTGTTGGGGCTGCCACTCCCCCCTCACCCCCTTCCTGATCCCACGGCCTCTAGAGAGCCCCTGCCTTCAGCAAAGGGCCTCAACCGGGAATTCACCAGCGAGGCATCCTCACTGCCTAAGGGGAATATCCTAGCCTCCTGGAGGGAGAATGAGGCTTTTGTCCACTTACTCTTCTCGTAAGAATGGTAGAAACTATAGTTGGAGAAATGGCCAGGTTTGTATCCACTTCGTGCTATTAAAACATTTTTTTATATTTGGTGTATACTGGAGATAAGGCTATCAGCTGAGACTTGCAAGAGGGACTTTATCTAGAGGGAGGCTATTTTCTGGGACTCTTTGGTTTCTCAATATGCTAGGTGCTAAGCAGAGAAGTGGAGCCTATGAAATACAGCTTTTATAAAAGAGAGGGTCAGGACACACTTGGAGGAATCCCCTGGCCCTAACTGCAGAGCCTTGGGAAAATTGAAGCCATTCTGTAATTATGGAAGCACTATATTAGTGATTTTCAACGTGTGCTCAGTACTTGCACTGGAATCCTCAGGGAGAAGTTATTTAAAATGCAGATTTCTGGGGTGCCTGGGTGGCTCAGCGGGTTAAAGCCTCTGCATTCGGCTCAGGTCATGATCCCAGGGTCCTGGGATCGAGCCCTGTATCGGGCTCTCTGCTCAGCAAGGAGCCTGCTTCCTCCTCTCTCTCTCTCTCTCTCTCTCTCTCTGCCTGCTTCTCTGCCTACTTGTGATCTCTGCCTGTCAAATAAATAAATAAAATCTTTAAAAATAAAATAAAATAAAATGCAGATTTCTGGCTGATTCTTTGCCTCCTGAATCAGAATCTGCAGTGGGGTCTGGGGCATCTGTGTTTTAAACTAATTTCCTTAGTGATCCTTCTAAGGTT
This sequence comes from Lontra canadensis, assembly GCF_010015895.1. Classification (NCBI taxonomy): domain Eukaryota; kingdom Metazoa; phylum Chordata; class Mammalia; order Carnivora; family Mustelidae; genus Lontra; species Lontra canadensis. The sequence continues at coordinate 10,329,143 of NW_022631045.1, read as the reverse complement.
CATTAAATATTGAGTGCCCTAGGGACCATCCTCTAACATTCCTTTTAGCTTTTTTAAAATTAAAGTATGATTAACATACAGTATTATATTAACCTCAGATATACAAAATATCGATTTGACATTTCTGTACATTACTCAGTGCTCACCAAGATAAGTGTAGTCACACCATCTGTCACCACACAACATTACCACGTTATTGACTATATTCCCTCTGCTGTACTTTTCATTTTTGTGACTTATTTATTTCATAACTGGAGGTTTGTATCTTTTAATCTATTTTGTTCATTTCCCCTACCCACCTTCCCTCGTCAGCCCCCAGTTTGTTCTCTGTATTTTAGAGTCCGGTTTTGTTTTGTTTTGATTATTCATTTATGTTTGTTTTTTTAGATTTCACATCTAAGTGAGATCATATGGTATTTGTCTTTCTCTGTCGGACTTACGGTCTAAACTTAAAACACTCCACAGTTGTTATATTCATAAGGCTAATGCCATTTTTGGCTTAAACAGAATGGTAGGCAAAAATTTTAAGATGACTTCCAATGACCCATGCCCTTGTAAAATCTTCTCCCTTTTACCGTGAGTGAGTCTTTTCACTTATTCTAACCAGTAGAGGATGGCAAAAATGATGAGATAGCACTTCCGTGGTGATGTTACATTGGATAACAAAGGTAAAGGGATTTTATGGATGTAATTAAGCCCCCGGCTGTAGCTGAGTTTAAGTTAACCCGCCAGGGAGATTAATTTGGTGGGTCTGACCCTATCAGTTGAGTGCTTTAAAAATGGCTCTAGCGGTCAGGGATAGAAGAAGCAGCACCAACATTCTCCTGTTGGCCTTAAAGAGACAAACTGATAGATTGGGGAGAGAGTTACATGGCAGGGAATGGCAGGCAGATGCTAGGAGCGGAGGACCTCTGTCTGACAATCACAAGGACCCGAATGCTGTCAAGCCAGTGAGGCTGGGAGGGGAGCTTGAACCTCAGATGAAATCACGGCCCTGGCTGACACCTTGACTATGGGAGACCCTGAGCTGAGGACCCAGCTAAGCTGTGCTCAGACTCCTGACTCACTTAAGCTGCAGCGCAGGAGATTAGTGTTGTTTGCTGCTGGGAGTTTGTTAAGCAACAGTAGAAAACTCCATACAAATGTTATAGGATAAAATATCTTATTTCTCAAGCGTTGCCAATTAGATTTCTCAATTGAGTCTGCAGCAACAGTCTTCAGGTCAGGGTCCAGGAGCCTGATGGGGAATAGGAGAGTTTTCCAAAAGGCACATGAGTACAAAAAAGTGTGCAAGAGCCTCAATTTTCATACCCCCGGTGTCCATACATAGTCTTTTATATAACTACATATGCTCTTTTCTCAAGTTTATTGGCCTGGAAACGTGCCTGCAACTCAGGAAGTTGTGTGGATTCTTCTTTTCCATCTTTCTTTTTACATTTACTTTTCCTCCACTTTCCCCAAGGAAGTCCTATTTCTGCACATCTGAAATCCTCTCACAGGGACTGGGGCTGTGAAAATCTCTGGTGAAATGATACACATCACTATTGATGATGCCTCCATTAATCAAAACCCCATGCGCCTGCTGTGGGATTTTGGGTCTTTCTCTTTTACACATTTCTATGGAGTATACATTGTGACATTAGAAACAGGCTATTTTGGCTTCTGTGGCAATGTTCTGAACTCACATATATTGTAAGTAGGGATAGCAGAGGTGATGAAAATTTTTTCCATCCCCTACTTCACGTCTGTGACTGCAACACTTCCCAGGGGAAGGCTTATGAGAGAAAAGTAAAGAGAACATACTCTATATTCTCAGCACTCCAGGATCCAGGCCAAGGAGCCGCTCCTACCTGGTGCCTGACTGTGTTCAGTCAGAGGGAAGAGAGGAACATAGATAAAGGAATGATATAAATTTTCCAACTATCAGAGAAAACTTGTTTATGTATTTTTAAACTACATTATGGTAGGTCTTATAATAATAGGATGTTTTATCTGTTTTGGGCTATTTAAAAAAGGGATGGAAAGGTTTTATATAGGAAATCAAAAATGTACAATTTACAACAATCAAAATGATGACTTTTGCATATGTTGGACATAAGATGGGAAATTTTAGTTGTCACTAAACAATTTAGAGGCGATCCATAGTTTCTCAGAATTATTATGGAGATAAGTAGTTCAAAGGGTGAAGACAATTGTTATCATTCGATTACAGGCTAAGGAATCCTGGGTTAATAATAATAATTCTGTGACTTAAAATAGCGAAGATGGTTTGTATCTCATTAATGTTACTAGGGACTCTATTCCATGCTCTTTTGTATCCAGGATCCAGATCAAGGGGCTGCCCCTGCTTGGGACATGGCTGTGCTCATAGCAAAGGGAAAAGAGGGATCATGAAAACATGGGTACATTCTTAAGGCTTTGACTTAGAAATGGCTCCATGATTTCCATCACATTTTATGGATAAAAGCAAACCACATGGCTAGCCCTAATAGTAGGGGAACAGGAAACAAAATTCTCCCATTGGAGGGATCAGCAAATATCTGAGAATAAAATCTACAGAATTATAGATACTTACAATAGGTGAAATGTGGATGGGCCCACTGGAAAAGGAAGAGGGCAAAAAAATAAAAATAAAGATGAACCTTGGTATTTTGGTATGAAAATAGAGGTACCAGAACACCAGTTAGGATACTGATAAGTGAATAGGGCTTTGTTTATTTGGATTGACTTTTTTTTTTCTTCTTTCAAATGATTTCAGTTACAGTCATTTAAATCCTTCATGGAACAAAGTTTTTAGGCTGCTGACACATATGTGAATCAAATCCAGTCAATAGTGGATTTTTTTATCAAACACTTGTGGAACTGATGTTGTCAGTTGGCAGGTATGTTTCATTTGTGTCTTTCCAGAAGTACAACTTTACTATTTGCTATTGTGTGAAATGATTTGTTCATCTGTTTGGAAACAGCATGTAAGAAGATTGTCAGGGAAAATGATGAGACAACAAATTCTGTTTTGAAATCCTAAAAGTTTCTCGGCATAGCAAACTTCATAGAAACCTTCTGGAACTCTTGATGAGAACTTTAGGATCAGTCAGTCACCCAAGTTTTAATGCCAATCTGTACCATAAATGCTTCCAATACTCAAAGCTGTTCTGTCACTTGATATATTTTAATGTGGAATCTCACCTCCTACAACTGTATTGGGAGATTTTGCCACATGAAAATTTCATATGAAGTTCCCAAAATTATTATGTGTTTAACATATTTAAACATTTTTTTCCCTTTAATTTCAATCTGGAGTAGTTGAAAGATTGATAGATTATGGTTTAAAGAAAGTTTAGGGGGAAAAAAAAAAACCATGATCATGAACCACTCTGTCTTTATTCTCTCTTACTCTCAATAACCTTAATCTATAGTACTATAACATTATGTCCTGCTTTGTATCTTGAATATAAATGACCTAGTCCCTTGGGAATCCTGTATGCAAAGTACTTTGCATTGTGCCAGCTATCCAGTAGGCACTCAGTAATCAGCTAACAAAAAGAGAAAAGCAGTCCTAACATTTTAATGAACCGAGGAAGATGGTTAGGCAACTGAATGCCACAGGGAAGAACTTAAATCTTATTTTTGAAAAGTTGATCTTTGTTCTACTGTGCAGAGCAATGGAAGTGGTGATTTAAGAGAGCTGATTTGGCTAGTGAGTCCAATCAGAAAGGTGATGTGGGCAGCAGGATTCAGAGGAACAATTGGGTTGGATGTTCTTCTCTGAAAGTCCCTCAGAACTTTTCCTGGTGGCCAGGGTTTGATTTTGCAGTATTGTGTTTCATCCTGGAAATTTTGCACATGAAACTAGAATCAGGAACATTTTACTTGTTCTGTTTTATAAAGGTAGTCAAATAATTGTGTCTGTTAACCATCTTCTACTTCTTTTATTTATTTATGTTTATTTTTTATTATTATGTTCAGTTAGCCAACATATATTACATCCTTAGTTTTTGATAGTGTTCAACAATTCATTAGTTGCGTGTAACAACCCAGTGATCATAGCATCCTCTACTTCTTAAAATTCTCCCTTTGTGCTTTTGATTCCAAGATCAAAGTAATGGAATTGGACCAAGAAACCAGGCCTAACTACACATCTAGGCTTTTCTTTACTCAACTATGATTGTTGTATTAATGAAAGGTAATCAAAATCTCATTTTTGAAGGCTTGTCTCCATATTAAACACAATTGCTACAATATTGAATCATCTACTACTAGGACATTCCTAGAAGATTCTTGGAGTCAGTTATTTGTCCTATTTTGCCCATTAGTAAGTATAACCTAATTGTATATAACTTCCCATCTAAATTAAACTTCAAAGACTATTAACTGATAGTGTTTCCAGGATTAGTAGGTTTGGTTAAGGACTCTGACACTATTCTGAAAACAAAATGGGCTCTTTCTCTTTTTCTAAAAGGTGATCAGTTTAGTCCTTCCAAGGTCAATATTTCCTTCTTGAAGCAGTTTGAATACAAAGTAAGTTTGTAAGCGTTTGCCTTAAAATGTTAACATAGCACCATTTAAAGGGGATGGTATAAATTTGAGAAGTAGGAAGAGAATACTCAATTTCTTTTGAAATTTTTTTGATGGCTATCATCCAAATTTTCCCAATTTAAACCTAATAGCTATTGAATTGTGTCCCAGTGTCCTCAGTAGGGGGGAGGTAGAAAGAAACAATGTTTGATTAGATTGTACCTGCATGACCCAGCACTTGCCATTAAATCAGTGAAGAATCAGCCAAACCAGTTTGGCATCTTGAGGGCAAAAACAACTCCTTGATTAACCAAATTTTTCACTTTTTAAATTGGGTGGGCTTTCTTGTTGCATGGATATAGTATCAGATAAAACCCCAAATTAGAGATTTTCTGCAAACCATTGGAAGCATTTTACAACGTTTATCAAGGGAGCTATTGTTGGGCCTACTTGGAAGCAGCTGAGCTGTGTGGAGAAGGCACAATCAGCTTTGGGTCCTCTCAGTTTAACTTAGAGCTCCCTCTCTCTCTACTCTTGGTGACCCAGCTCCAGGTACCAAGCCCATCTGGTGTGCAGACGCCTATACAGTATTGCATTCCTACAGGGGTATCTGTTCTGTGATCCTACCTGACATAGTAACTAATAATGACTGCCAGCTTTCAGCTTCCAGGGGCCAAATGAGTTCTAATGAGAGATTACAAGGAATAGCATCTCTAATGATTATATTTCAAACAGACGGTGGGTGAAATTTGGGAGGTTAGGGAGTTCTCAAATCTTATCTCAAGATATCCGTGTTGTTTCGGAGGCTGTTCCATGCAATGAACACAGTTGATCAAAAACAGAGTTAAGGTCTGACGGTGAGGATTTTCGTCCAGTTCTTCATCCGGACTCCCACGATCGTTCCTCTCTGATTTGCAAGCACTGAGGGTGCATTTTGAGAATTTGCTACCTATAAATGACAAGCTGGGGAAAGGAAGGATGAGGATATACAACCACAGATATTAAGTGAGAACAAATATATCCTAAACACTGAACTAGGTATGCAGGTGAGCAAAAAAATGAGGGTCTCTGTCCTCCTGTTACTTGATAGGATAGTGGTGGGGGCTAGAAAGTGATCAAACATGTGCATAGATATGATGAATTGCAATAAATACTGCGAGGGAAAATAAAAGGATGTTTTTGCCTGGGGGAGGATTATCTCACTGTTTAAGTTCACAGACTCTGGAGCCCAGTATCTGGATTCAAATCCCAGTTCAGCTGTGGGGTTTGGGGCACATTACTTAAACCTTCACTTTCTTCATCCAGAAAATGGGGATACCTATAGTATCTACTTTATGGAGTCGTTGTGAGGATTAAATGGATTGGTGTATGCAAGGTGGTTAGAACATACTGGCACAATATAACTGGAGGAGATTGTGCTGAGTGGAACAAGTCAAGCGGAGAGAGTCAGTTATCATATTGTTTCACTTACTTGGAATAACACAGAGGACATTAGGAGAAGGAAAGGAAAAGTGAATTGGGAGAAATCAGAGACGGAGATGAACCATGAGAGACTGTGGACTCTGAGAAACAAACTGAGGGTTTTGGAAGCGAGGCGGTGGTGGGGGCAACGTGTGAGCCTGGTGGTGGGTATTAAGGAGGCACGTATTACGTGGAGCACTGGGTGTGGTGCATAAACAGTGAATGTTGGAACACTGAAAAAATAAAATTAAAATAAAAAAAACCATACTGGCACGAAGCAGACCTGTAGCTGTTATTATTAATTTGGGGGGTCACGAGAAAGCCTCCCCGAGAAAATGCCGCCTGAGAGTGATTTAGAGGAAGCTCCATGAAACGGGTTAGGAAGCGGGTTCCAGGCAGAAGGAAAAGCTTCTGGGATAAGAGGGAGCACAGTTTATTTGAGAAACAGAAGAAAGAGCCCATCTGGAGTATGTCAAGTGTCCAGAGGTGGTGATGAGGCTCCAGAGGACAGAGATCAGATGATATTGAGATTTGCAGAACATTCGAAAGATTCTAGATTTTTTTTCCCTAAGTGCAATGGGAAGCCATAGATGTGTTTTAAACTGAAAAATGACATGAGACAATATAATATGCACTTTAAAAAAGAATATTCTTCCTGCCCTGTGGAGAACGGACAGGAAAGCTGGGGTGAGGAAGCCATTTGGGGGGCTGTCTTAGTCTAGTCAGGGTTATCTAGAGAGACAGAAGCAATAGAATATGAATATCTGGGGTGCCTGGGTGGCTCAGTCGTTAAGCCTCTGCCTTCCGTGCAGGTCATGATCCCAGGGTTCTGGGATCGAGCCCCTCGTCAGGCTCCCTGCTCAGCAGGAAGCCTGATTGCAGGAAGCCTGATTCTCCCTCTCCCACTCCCCCTGCTTGTGTTTCCTCTCTCATTCTCTCTCTCTTTGTCAAATAAATAAATAAAATATTTTTTAAAAAAGGATATGAGTATCTATCTGGGCACACAGGAATGGCACATAACCATGTGGGCTAGTGAGTCTGAATCTTGCAGGGCCGGCCAGCATGTTGGAAATTCCTTCAGGACTTGATGTTGCAGTGAGTCCAGATTCCTTCCTCTCTGGGGACTTCAGCCTTTTCTCTGAAGGCCTTTGTCTGATTGGAGAGGCCCACCTGCCCTGTGGAGGGTAACCTGCTTTAGGCAAAGTCTGGTGATTTAAATCCTAATTACATATAAAAAATATCTTCACAGCAATATTTAGACCAGTATCTGATCAAACATCTGGGCATTATAACCTACTAAGCTGACACATAAGATTAACCATCACAGGAGCTATTTCCACGGTCCAGTGAGAAATCATGGTGAACTAGGTGGTGGCAGCTGTGGGGATCAGGAGGGCTGGTCAAAGTCAATATTAGTATAAAGACAGAATGAACACAAGTTGGTGTTGCTTGATTGTGGCCTGGGATAAAAATCAGGAGGAATCAAGAACATCCGCTTGATTTCTGGCTTTGGCAAAAATTCAAGCAAACAAACCACAGTCCTACCTCAACCATCTAGTCAAATGCATGGGGGTGGGGAGAGAATAAGTACCAGGGATGAGAGTGGGAAAAGGTGGAAAGAGGTAGAGTGAGGAAGACCCAGTGGTGGGCATCTTTCCCGTGCAGAGGCCCTGCCTGGGGATGGAGTTCGTGTTGAGGAGCTCAGCACAGTGGCACTGGCTTTGGGAAGCATGCATTTCACTTGGGAGCTGCCATAGCTAGCAGGGGACTGTGGCATGCTTGAGAAAGGTTGGTTACCCTTTACAACAGTGCCCTTGCTTCCTAGAAAGTGTACTCCAATGGAAGTTATATACTTATAGGAAAGACTGGCTCATCCCAGTGTGAACCAAAGTGGGAATATGGAGAGAGGATAATATTTTATTTCTACAAAGGTTGGGAGAAATTGTTCCCAAAAGGAGACAGGGTTAGCCATGTTGAGTGAAGCTGAGAGATCCAGCACGGAAAAGTGCTCATCTAATTTGGTTGTGTGGACATCTCAGGTACCCTTAGAAGAGTAGTTTTGCCATTGGTCCCATTTTGCAGATGAACAAATTGAGATTAGAAGATAGATTAACTAGTCTTGGTGCCAGCTGGCAGCTTGGTTTATCTTCCTTAAAAGGCCATGCTCTTAATTTCTGTACATGTTTCCTTCCTTCAGGAATGTGCACAGTGTGGGGTCTTGCTGCCTTTGCCCGGATTTTATGTTCTTTTTTTGATGTGGCTGGTGGAGAGTGGTGCTCTGAGTCTGGATGTTAGCCCAGATCTAAACTGGATCTTCTGAAAACACTTCAAAGTTCTAATACTGAAGACTCTTTCATCAAACTCATAAAATTTTCTTGAAGGCTTATGGCAGGTAAATTGTCAGTTCATTGTACCAACTCTTCAAATCCTTCTTGGTTAAGAGATCCACGCAATTAAAGCAAATGTGTTAAAACATTTCTACTTACTCAGTCTTAACAACAAAATTTCACCCCAAACCAAGAACAACCACTTACCCATATTGAAGAGCTAATTTAGTTTCAGCTCAGTAATTCTGAAATAAGGACTTGAATAATAAAATTTAAATTATAGTAGCTCCTTTTTAGAAGTTTCTGTGTATATATTTATAACTTTATAATATATGCTGTTACAGTTGATTTAATAGTCTGTTATTTCCAACTGACATTAAATTGATTCTGTTTCTTTGACTTCTGGATTCATACGTGTCAGTGACCCTTTGCTCATGTTTCATGCTCTTTCCTTTATACACGGAGTGAAGGGAGTGGCCTTCCGTCTAATTTGTAGCTATGGCGATGATGTCTTTTTAAACCCCAGAATATATTTAGGAAGATGTACATGTAAATCATAGTCATATCTGAGGGGAAGAAAACACTAATAAGAACAAAGAACAAAGTAGTTGGTGGTTGAAATGCAAAAGGCAAACTAATGTGGGGGAGAGATTAGAAAGTTCTTTACTAGTACTTCTATAGGATCACAACCAAACGGTTTGGATCATCTTTGGTTGAACCTTGAAACCTGTCTGTTTTATATGTCACCCTCTGTGCCTCACATTTTTGTGCTTTTCTCTGCTCAGAGTAGTTTTCTGGGGGTGGATTCAGTAACAGTTTCCTTCTAAACTGGATTTCTGAACTTAGTTTTTCCTTTCACTTATACCTGCTGGTTTGGGACAGCCTTACCTTGACGAAAATCTTTGCTGTTGGTTGAGGAAGCAGTGAGTGGTTTTGCCATGTGCAGCAAAGTGACATGGGTCACTTTTCATTTGTCTGTCATACCTACGGTGACTGAGCCTAATAGTTTCACTTTTGACTACTGGACAGAAGATTCCTAGTTTTCACATTGGAGTGAATCCTCAGCGGAGTGTGTGTATGGCTGAAAGGTTGTGAACCCCAGGACAGCTTGTTCTCCTGTCTTTTCCCCTCTACCCGACTCATAAGGAAGACTCCTCATCCCCCTGCATGCCTCTCTGGGGAGTTCTGGATGGATTCATGTTACCCTGTGTATCTGATTAGATTGGAAAACCCCAATAACCACAAAACCTTATCAATAATAAGCTTACCTTTTCATATCAAAAGCATTGGGTTTATAACATTTCCCCATTTCATGCCTGATAGTTTTGCTGAATTACCTTAAATGATCCCAAGCACTGGTGAGGGCATGCTAATAGTCCCATGTGACTTTACCTATTTCCACATTTCAAAAACAGCACCCATCATATGTCTCTCCTGATTCTTTTGGGAAACTACATAAGGAGCACATCAGTCAGGAGATAGAAACCATACAACTTACATTGTTGTTGTTTTTTTAAGATTTGTTTATTTATTTTACAGAGAGAGATCACAAGTAGGCAGAGAGGCAGACAGAGAGAGAGGAGGAAGCAGGCTCCCTGCTGAGCAGAGAGCCCGATGTGGGGCTCGATCCCAGGACCCTGGGATCATGACCTGAGCTGAAGGTAGAGGCTTTAACCTACTGAGCCATCCAGGTGCCCCAACTTACATTGTTTTAAAAGAGGGAATTTAATATAGGGAATGGTTAATGAGGTAAATGAAAGACAAACTATGTTATCAGGGAAGTGTCATGGAACAAGGAGAAGGGGGGGAATTATTGAAACTTAGAACTATGGAAGAGGGGTGCCTGGGTAGCTCAGTATTTGCCTTCAGCTCAGGTCATGATCCCGGAATCCTGGCATCAAGTCCCACGTTGGGTTCCCTGCTTGGAGGGGAGTCTGCTTCTCCCCCTTCCCCTGCCCCCTCCACCACACTCGTGCTCTCTCTCTCTCTCTCTAATAAATAAAATCTTTAGGAAAAAAAAAAAAAAGAAGAACTGTGGAAGAGATGAGCCATAGAAAGAACATTCAGAATCCTGAAAAGGAGCCACTGCCTCATTGAGCCTGGTGTCTCTGAGCTTGGAGAAGGTGCCTTGACTTCCAAGGCAAGGACACTGGCTAGTGGGTGCTGACAGCTCTGGGCATCAATGCAGCTGGATCCACAAGAGGTGGGTCCACTTGCTGCTGTGGGGGGAGCTGCTGCTGGGGCAGAGAAGCCATGCCTGGGTGACACAGGAAGCAAGCAGAAAATGCAGAAGAAACAAACAGGAAGGAGAAAATCCCTTCTCCCTCCTCTAGCTTAGCCATCTCCCTCTCACCTTGGTACTGTCAAGACCTGACCAAGAGGAGCAGGCAAGGGAGAAATCCCACCTCAGCATCACACAGCCCAGGGTGCAAGGGTGGGTTTGGAGTTGAGAGGCAACAGCCTGGTGTCTGGCGTGTTGAGCTATTGTTGTGCATATCCTTTCACTTGTGAAGGACTTCTGTTTGAGTTCTGTGCTTTGAAAGCAATAAGCATGCCACACATGAAGAATGAGTGTGACCAAGGTATTTTTTCACTTTTAAGACATGCCTATAAAATGCTCAATAGATGTGCATTTTTTAAAGAGTGGGAGCGTTTTGCTGAACACAAGCAGTTCTGTTTGCAGGCAATTTATGTCAGGACTATATTAGTTTATGTGGTGGTTTTAAAATACGTCCATGAATTCTTCAACATTCCTCCTTTCAAGAGGTGCTGCCTAATTCCCCTGGTGTCCTAGCTCACCTTACTCTTGCATGTGGGTGGATTTAATTATTGGTTAAGGAATTAACAAGGAATGTTCCAGAAATGATGAGTGTGACTCCTGAACATGGCTGTTCCATCTTATTCTCTTGGATGGTCTCAGAGGGTAGCTCATCACTGTGAGGTAAGAACCCTCATGGTGACTGAGGAGAGGCTCTGGCTCTTGTGCAGAGAATCTGAGACTTCTGGCCACTATCAGCACCAGATGCCAGGTAAGTGCGCGTGAGCCAACTGGGAAGCAGGTCCTATACCTCCGTGGAAACCTTTAGAAAAAGCTTTAGCTGCCATTTTGACTGCAACTCACAAGAGACTCTGAGACAGAAACACCTGTTTAAGCTATTTCTAAATACTGAAGCTGAGACATCTTATTGTTCAAAACCACTAAGTTTTTTTTTTTAACTTTTTTTAAATTTATTTTCAGCATAACAGTATTCATTGTTTTTGTACCACACCCAGTGCTCCATGCAATCCGTGCCCTCTCTAATACCCACCACCTGGTTCCCCCAACCTCCCTCCCCCCCACCTCTTCGAACCCTTCAGATTGTTTTTCAGAGTCCATAGTCTCTCATTGTTCACCTCCTCTTCCAATTTCCCCCAGCTCCCTTCTCCTAACTCCCCATGTCCTCCATGCTATTTGTTATGCTCCACAAATAAGTGAAACCATATGATAATTGACTCTCTGCTTGACTTATTTCACTCAGCATAATCTCTTCCAGTCCCGTCCATGTTGCTACAAAAGTTGGGTATTCATCCTTTCTGATGGAGGCATAATACTCCATAGTGTATATGGACCACATCTTCCTTATCCATTCATCCGTTGAAGGGCATCTTGGTTCTTTCCACAGTTTGGCAACCGTGGCCATTGCTGCTATAAACATTGAGGTACAGATGGCCCTTCTTTTCACTACATCTGTATCTTTGGGGTAAATACCCAGTAGTGCAATTGCAGGGTCATAGGGAAGTTCTATTTTTAATTTCTTGAGGAATCTCCACACTGTTCTCCAACGAGGCTGCACCAACTTGCATTCCCACCAACAGTGTAAGAGGGTTCCCCTTTCTCCACATCCCCTCCAACACATGTTGTTTCCTGTCTTGCTAATTTTGGCCATTCTAACTGGTGTAAGGTGGTATCTCAATGTGGTTTTAATTTGAATCTCCCTGATGGCTAGTGATGATGAACATTTTTTCATGTGTCTGATAGCCATTTGTATGTCTTCATTGGAGAAGTGTCTGTTCATATCTTCTGCCCATTTTTTGATATGATTATCTGTAAAACCACTAAGTTTTGAGGTAATACGTTATGCAGCCATAGATCACTAATACACTTTGGCTTTTGGAAAACAATGGAAATGATCAATACTTTAAAAAGATTCGCAGTCCCAAGGCACCTGGGTGGCTCAGTCGGTTTAGCATCTACCTTTGGCTCAGGTCACGATCCCAGGGTCCTGGGATTGAGCCCCACGTCGGGCTCCTTGCTCAGTGGAGAGCCTGCTTCTCCCTCTCCTCCTGCCCCCCTCTCTTGCTCTCTTTCTCACTTGATCTCACTCTATCTCAAATTAATAAATAAACTCTTTAAAAAAAGATTCACAGTCCTCATTTGGGTGGTCACTATCATTCTTATTCAGGAGGTCTGCTTCATAGGACCGTGTCTTTTCCAGGGAGTCCCCTGTAAGTCCAGCACTGCCATGTATGTTTAGAAGTAAGTGTGTGAGTTCCACACCAAACTGTCCAGCACTAGTAGTTAGCATAAAGGAAAAAGAAGTATTTTCCAAGTGAAGCCATTATGTTGTTGCTATCACATGGTCATCACTGTCATTATTATTAAACATTTGGCAGCAGGTAATATTAGAAGTGTCCATTTAAATGTGAGAAATCAGCCACAGGCTCTGAAAAGGCAATTGCCCAGACCCTTAATTATTTATTTTAAAAATAATTAGTTTCCTCTTGTCTTAAGTCCTTAATATTTGCAAGTGTGGACAGTGCTTACATTTGGATATGTAGCCAGCATTCCATGGGAACAGATACCATGTATCAAGGCAACGGCACTTTCTTTGTCAGCATTCCGTTGACAATGCTGCTGTCAACTCAGCCATTAGCTTCGTTTTGCAAATTGATTCTCTTTATAGTTACCCATATTGGATGACAGAGTTTTGAAAGGGAAGAAGTGGAAGAAAGAAGTATGCCTGCTGAGATAATTGCACTCGTCCATCTCCGCAGGATATAAACTATCTCCTTTATCCATTCATTCTTCTAAGCGTGCTATTTCTAAGTGCAGTTCAGCTAAGAACTCAAATGTTAAAAAGCCCAGATGACATTTCCAGAGCAATACATTACCCAGCTTTTGAGGTAGTATAGACAAGGAGACTGATGGCCCGTGGGCTGATCATATACCCCAGAGAAGCGTATCGTCATGCCTCAAAGTGATTCCTCTTGGGAAGTCCATGTTTGGTTTGTCAACCATGGTTCCTTCACCCAATGCTTGTGTTCCACACAGCTAGAGGGGAACAAGGATGTGTTTTCTTCTTTCTCATCCTCAAGTTTGGGTGGCATTTGGTTTGCTATTTGAGTAGGAATATTAGCTCCCCTTATAGATGGGAGTGTCAGGAGATAAGAATTCGTGCTCTTTGAAGTTCATCCTTAGGAAGAAATCTTGATGTTAACGTTTTGAGATGCAACTCCTCCTTTCTATTATAGGGGTTTTGTTAGACAGTAACATGGACAGTTCGTTTCAGTTTAATACAATATAAGGATAGGAAGGAGGCAAGAGGGGACGGTGCTCATGGGAGAGGAAAAAGAGGCAAGGAGAGAAAGGCAGAAATTAGAGATTTCGAATTGCAAATCTGCAGTTAAAAGGAACAGCTATGGAAGTAGCAATTTCTGTGTGTTTTCAAGGGCTTTTGAAGGGTTTTCTGCAGTGAACAGACGTGTGTGGAGCCCTTCCCCACCGTTCTGCCCGCCATCATCCCCGAGTCTTCCCCCTACTGTGATCCTCAACAGCCTCCTCCCATCTCCTGGCCTTCTTCCTTGCCTTCCATTTTGGAAATACCAGTGAGAAGTCTGATTATATGCCCAGGCTAGCATGAAAATAAGGGAAGTTTTCTTTATTAAAATAAAAAAAAAATAATAGAAATAAAGCAGCCTGTGATTGTTGGGCAGGAGTCCCCTGCTCAGGCAGGGCCAGACTCCCTCCATTCTCATGATGCCTCTGCAGCTTCTGTTCCAAGAGACCCCACAGACCTGGCCTCCTGGGAAGGGAGGGGTTGGAGATACCAGAAGATGATTAGAAAAGTGAGGAGTCTTGAATAGTTTCTCTACTATAAGTATGGTTAATATGATGCTTAAAATGCTTTTCTCCAAAAATACTGGACTTCGGAGGGACAGTTTCTGTGAGATAAGCAGGAGAGATGTCTGAGACGGGGGGCTACGGGCTATTAGGGAAGTATTTTTATTTAAATGATGATGGCAGTAATACCATTTGGGTTAGTTAGAGGGTAGAGGTAGAGGGTAAGTTAGAAGGATTTCATATCATCAGGGAAGGAGCTGAGCATTTCATCAGCCTGAATATATTTGTCTAATAAAAAAATCATTTTGGAAATAAGACTTTATATTTCAGGGTTTGTCTTATATCCAGGCCAGTAAGATTTAGTCTTTAATGATGGCTCTACTGTGAGTTCTGGAAATACTTTTTGAGTAGGATTTGTACTAATTTGCAAGGGATTGGTAGATAATTCTTCCAACTGGCGTCTAGCTTCCCTGAGGCATTTCCAACTTCAGAGTCACTATTTCTCTTTTTCAGTAACTAGATGTGTTTGGTATTGCAGGGGTATTGTAATTGCCAAGACACTAGCCTTCCTTCCAACTACTCAGGTGGGTAGTAAGCTATAGAAGCCCTTGTCTTGTGTCTATTCTGTTTTTACTGGAATTGAAGCATTAAAATTCGCTTCTGAGACTTCCTCACATGCACATTATAGTGAATAATTTTGGAAATATTTTCACCATTTTTTTATTAAAATGGAATATACATTATCATAACCACTTAGAAGTTAGAATAAGCCCTGGTAAACAGATGTATATGTTCCTGAATTTATTATCTTGGGTTCCAAGTACCTTGTGGAAAATATCTATTCTGATAGACACTTCTAATATTCTCCCAAATCCAGTGCGTCTCTCTTTCCAGACACATGGGAGAATTGTACTTTCCCGCTGCCTTGCAGTTGGGTAAGTAGTTTCTGCCATTGAATTGTGAGCCGAAGAAACATGTGCCACATTGGGCACCTGGGTGGCTCAGTGGGTTAAACCTCTGCCTTTGGCTCAGGTCATGATCTCAGGGTCCTGGGATTGAGTCCCCGGTTGGGCTCTCTGCTGGGTGGGGAGCCTGCTTCCCGCTCTTTCTCTGCCTGCCTCTCTGCCTACCTGTGATCTCTCTCTGTCAGATAAATAAATAAAAATCTTTGAAAAAAAAAAAAGAAAGAAACATGTATCACTTCAGGCTACAGCATTTACGTGCTGGTGTGTGACCCTCTAGCCCCACCTACTCCTTCTGGGGGTGAGCCCTGAAGAGTCATGGAGAAATGGTGGCATCTCTCCATGTAATGCCCACAGGGAGCAAAACTGATCTCCCAATCTTTACTGGGCATACAGTAGGAGCGACAAATAAACTTTTGTATTTTTAAGTTACTGAAATTTCGGGGATTCTTTGTTAGTTCAACCTCACCTATTCTAACAACCATATGCGTCTTCACTAACATACACAGATGATGGCCTGTGGACAAATCTGGCATGCTGCGTATCTTTAAATTTTTTTTAAATTTTCTGTTTTTTTTTTAACATCTTAATTTTTTATTTTTCATGTTCGAAGATTCATTGTTTATGCACCACACCCAGTGCTCAATGCAATACGTGCCTTCCTTAGTACCCACCACCAGGCTCACCCATCCTCCCACCCACCTCCCACCAAAACTCTCAGTTTGTTTCCCAGAGTCCGCAGTCTCTTGGCTGTCGTCTCCCTCTCTGATTTCTGCCAATTCATGTTTCCTTTTCTTCTCCTAATGTCCTCCATGTTATTCCTTATGTTCCACAAGTGAGTGAAACCACGTGATAATTGACTTTCTCTGCTTGACTTATTTCACTCAGCATAATCTCCTCCAGTCCCATCCATGTTGATGCAAAAGTTGGGTATTCATCCTTTCTGATGGAGGCTTAATAGTCCATTGTATATAAGGACCATATCTTCTTTTTTTTTTTTAAGTTTTTTTTTTTTTTTTTTTATTTGACAGACAGATCACAAGTAGGCAGAGAGAGAGAGGAGGAGGAGGCAGGCTCTCTGCTGAGCAGAGAGCCCGATGCGGGACTCGATCCCAGGACCCTGAGATCATGACCTGAGCCGAAGGCAGAGGCTTTAACCACTGAGCCACCCAGGCACCCAAGGACCATATCTTCTTTATCCATTCATCTGTTGAAGGGCATCTTGGCTTGTGGTAAATATCGATCTAACATAAATTTTACCAATTCCAGCATGTTTACAATTCAGTGGCACTAAGTCCATTCCCATTTTCCTGTAGCCATCACTATCATCCATCTTAAGAACGCTTTCATCTTCCTAATCAGAAAATTGGTACCTGTTCAACAATAACTTCCATTCCTCCCTCCCTGCAGCTCTGCATAATCACTATTCTACTTTCCATCTCTACGAATTTGCTTTTTCTAGGTACCTCATATAAGTGGATAACACAATAGTTGTCCTTTTGTACCTAGCTTATTTCACTTAACATAACATCCTTAAAGTTCCTCCATGTTGTAGCATGTAGAAATCTCCTTACTTTTTAAAAAACTGAATAATATTCTATTGTGTGCATATAATACATTTGTTTACTTGGGTTGTTCCCACCTCTCTTGGCTATTGTGAATAATGCTGCTATGAATATTGGTGCAAAAACACCTGTTTGCATCCTTACTTCAGTTTTTGGGGGGTATATACCCAGAAGGAGAATTGCTCATATGGTGATTCTATGTTTAACTTTTTTTGAGGAAGCACCATACTGTTTTCCACAGTGGCTTCATAATTTTACATTCCCATGAGCAATGCATGGAGGTTTGCCACATCTTTGCCAATATTCATTATTTTCCATTCTATTTTCGATGAATTTTTTAAATAGTAACCATCCTAACACATGTGAAGTGGTATCTTGTGGCTTTGATTTGCATTTTCCTAATGATTACTTTTGTCGAACATTTTTTCTATGGCTCTTGGTATATTTCTTTTGGAGAAATGTTTATTCAAGTCCTTTGCCCATTTTTGGATCAGGTTGTTTATGTTTCTGTTGAGTTGTTGCTGCCTGTTTTTGTAAATACAGTGTTTTTGGAACATAGCCATTCATTTATATATTTTTATAGGTGTCATTGTACTATAACAACAGAATTGAGTAGTTGTGATGGGAGCTGAGTAGCCCACAAAACTTAAAACATTTACTGTGTGACCTTTTACAGAAAAATATTGCCAAGTGTAGAACATCAGAGCTTCTATCTCCACTTTCCCCAGGAAACCTAGCAAGTGTACTCTCCTTGTCACTCCTTTTTCATCCTCCCCACCTTTGACATCAAGACGTGAAACTTACTCCATTGGTTGAAGCTGTGAAGGGAGATAAAGTTTGGGAGTTGGGAAGGAGAACAGATATAGAAAGGACAATATTTCAAGGTCATGAGGTGAAAACATGAAAGGGACTCCATAACGCTTATTTTTTATATTAATATTTATTCATTACCTTTAATGTACTAGGGTGCTGCTAGATACTTTTCATGCATAATAGCATTTAGTTGTTAGAACATATCTCTGAGATAGATGTTCTTATTAACCTTATTTTAAAAACAAGGGCATTGAGGGATTTTTGCCCAAAGTTACATTGTAAGTGACTGAGTCAGGATTTGAACTCAGCCCAGTCTAGCTCTAGCATCTCAGTCTAGCCTCTCCTTCACTATGCTGAGCAGAAACAAGGTACATGTGGAAAAAGGGAGCCAACTGAGTAGGTTGGAGAAGGGGCTGCGTTCTGGAAAGTGGAGGTAGGGAAGGTAAACATTATATAGATTTAAACTGAATTTCAGGTGGCCTTAAGTGCCAGACTGTGGATTTTGGACTTATTGTGAGAATTTCGGGCAGCTTACGTGACAGAAGTCAATCTGGAGTTGTGAAGAGTTGGAGCCATGAGGTGAGGTAAGGCAGAGGGAAGGCTTGCCAGGCCATTGTAGTATAATCTAGCACAATGAATACGGCTTCAACTACGATGCTATAAATTTTTAAGTGGATAATAAAAAGTCATAAATCTGTTTTCTTAGAGTAATGACCCTTAAAGATATTTCTAGGCTAATTTCAGAGGAGAATATAGGTCGCCCCTCTCCTCTCTGTCCTTGGCTGGAGTTTTCATCTACCATGGAGAATGCTGAGAGAGATGCCATAATAAAATTGGGAAATGGAACATAGTGTGGCCCTGAAGCACCTTTGCCTCTGACTGTAGTCATCTGTGCCTTTCTTAAGGCTTGTGGGGACTTTCTTAATTCATGCAACAACTGAGAACTTTAATTTGATCTCCTTTTAGTTACTAATAAATTACAATCTTACTTTATTCTATATGACAGATAGGACTCTGTTGTACTTCTGTTAGTTTTGCCAGATAAACAGAAGAGGTCTTAATTTATTCTGAAGGGGTCTATAGCAGGAATAAGTCAAACTGTTGTTACCACAAATGCACATTTGGGAATTGGAGGACTGTCTATGTTCAGAGAGCTTCTGGTGTTATGAAAGATCCAGAAACAAGGTAAACATTTAAAGGAAGTTTAATGAAGAACCTATAATAATTGTACCTAGCTTTGTCTTTATCAGGATTTGGTTTAAAATATAATATTCACAACACAGTCAGTTCTCATGATTCATAATAGTTACATTCCATAAAGTGTCTATGAACACAGAGTTAGCAAATAATGAACCATTGCTGTTGGAGAATTGGAGAATAAGTTCCTATGAGCCTCTGGACACAATATTTTCATTAACAAATCAATACATAAACTTGTGGTATGTGTGTGTCTGTTTAAAGGCATCATATTTAAAACAGATGGTTGATTCCTGAACATTGAACTATGGCCAGCATTGTAACTCATGCCTGAATGAAGCTTCTCTAACACACGTTTTCTGCGTAAGGCACATCATAGCCTTCTGTGCTTTTAGGAACACTAGACAACGCTTCAGCACCCCAATGACCGGGAGCCCTTTTCACCCCAAAATGTGCAAGTATGACACTAACTACACCACAGAAAGGACACTATTTCCAGTATGGGAGCTGGAATAAGAAGGTGGAGCACCCGCTTGTTTGACCTTAGCTGGGAACAGGTGCATCAAGTGATTTGAAGTTTTTGCCATTCTGCACATTTTCCTAAATGATCACAAAAGCTCCACAAATATTGATTTTTGGGGTTACAAGTAAATTTTAGCAAGTAGGTCAATTTGCAACCATGGAATCCACAAATAATGAAGATCGATTATACGTGATCAGTGAATGACATTATTTTTATAACCAAAGTTCAGTTTCGTTAATTATGTGCTAACCCATGCTTAGTTAAGCCCTGTCTGGGGGAAATCCTTGATCCCACACAGTTCTGCTCTGATTTGCAGGGAGAAAGATAGGGAGGTAGCAACAGCTGGACCAGGTGCTTGCAAATCTAAACCCTGCATGACAGAGAAGACTCTTTCACCAGCGCAGGTGTGCAAACAGCAGCAGAATGACGACCAACCCACATGCTCACCCTAGCTAGTGAGAACTCACAACAGACAATCTCCTTCTGCCTCTTGCACATCACTTACAAGTTAGGGCATGTGAATGAAGCACAGAGGGTTTTAATCTTGGGACAGGACTTCCGCCCCAGAAGAGTCAAAAACAACAAGGAATTGCCAAAGCTAAACTTGCATGTCTCCCAAGACAGACGTATCCATCAAACAGCAAAGGAAGATGGTGTTTGATGAAGCCAGGGAATTAAACCCAGGCACAGAGAGGCCAGGAAGTATAATCTGGGTCCTGTTTACAAGTCTCGGTGAATTAAATTCATAGGTGAAAGCCATGATTCAGTTGGTTAATTATAAAGTTTGATTCAACTCTGAAAGCTATCCAAACTGCCTCCATTTGAACAGTGAGATCATTGGGGTCATTTCAAACTTTGGAAGTAACTGTTGAACGAGGAACTCAGTTCCCAAAACTCTTAGGTCCAAGATGTCCTGGTGCTAGCTCATTGTCTTGTCCAGCAACATGGAGAGAATTCCAGGTCTCACCTCAGACCTCCTGCACTCCCCTGGCACCCAGGGGCCTAATAGCAGTCGTGACTCCCCTACCTACCCCCACTCTTCCCAGCTCAGACCTGTCCTCTGTTGCAGGCCCTGTGCTTCCAGACCATTGGGAGGCAGCCTCTTCACCGCTGGGTCCCTGCAGGGAAGGCCCAGACTCCTCAGGCGTTACCCTCGACCTCTTCCATGCTGCCCTAAATCTTGAGTAAAGTTCAGTAGCACATCCTATCATTAGAAGTTCTGGAGAATTAGAAGTGACAGCAGAAAACAAGGCAGGAAGTACTTCCACAGAAGCAGCAACTAATTTGAGGTACAGTGGATAGGACCTGGAGCGTGGTGAGCAAGATAGGGGCATTTGGTGTTGGAGCTAAAGGATCCTTTTGGGGTATCAGAATGTTTATGCCCAGTGCAATAATTGGTACCCATAATGGCAGTTCCGCCATTCTGAACGTGTCAAATTATGTTCGGATACACTACCAAAAAGACATAGAAGTAAAAGATTTTAGTAAAGATGGTCATAAGAATGGTGAAAATACAGTAAGCCTTGGCACTTTTGGAGAAAGCTTATCCGCATAATTCAGTTCTCTGCAACACTTTATTTCTGGAAGATACTAAGGTAAACGAGACTTAATCAATTTTGGATGAATTGCTTGGCTCACAGCCTTCCTGGTGCATACATATTTCTATTCTAGGTAGAAAGAATGAAAACAAAGTTTCTCGAGTGAGAGAACCAGCATGAAGGAGCATGGCAGAGTCTCTTAGTTAGTGCCCCAATAGCCAGGTCCCACCATTTTCTTCCAGGATGGCACTGCTGAGGCTACCATCCCAGAAAATGTCAAATTTCTGGTCTCCCTTGCAGCTAAGGGTGGGCATGTGACTGACATATGGCTAATGAGATGCAAGGGAAAGTCAGCTGGGAAGCTTCTGGAAAAAGGATTCCTCCTGGATTTAAAAACAAAAATTGAACAATACAGAGACATATCGGGAAAGTTCTCTGACAGCCCAGGTGCCTCCAGCCCCCCTCCTCTCTTGCCTTTGCACTGAGTTGTGATTAAGTCCCCTATAGCCCTCTTGCTATCACAAAGGGACTTACCACCCAAGCATCAAAAATGTAGGTGGGAGAGATAAGTCCTGATCCTTGCTGACACATCGAGTCCTTGAGCCAAGGCACTGCCTTTATTCAGATTTCTTATTAGGTGAATGAATTAAAACTGAAAACTGGAGGGCGCCTGGGTGGCTCAGTGGGTTAAGCCGCTGCCTTCGGCTCAGGTCATGATCTCAGGGTCCTGGGATCGAGTCCCGCATCGGGCTCTCTGCTCAGCAGGGAGCCTGCTTCCCTTCCTCTCTCTCTGCCTGCCTCTCCGCCTGCTTGTGATCTCTGTCTGTCAGATAAATAAATAAAATCTTTAAAAAAAAAAAAAATGAAAACTGGATATTCTGCTATGTGTATCTGTAGACTTCCCAACTGATCAGGCGAAGAAGGACTTCCTTTTAAGGTTTGTGTTCTGGGTTTGATCCTTAAAAAAGTACATTTTACATTTGAAAAGTAAAGAAATTGAAGGGCAAAGTTGCAGAAAAAATCACGTATGTAGACTGATTACAGCAAGTTAATGAGGCCATGGCTGGGGATGATTATTTTTCTTTTCTTTTTCTTCTTCTTTTTTTTTTAAATGAAGATTCTGTATTTTTATTTTATTTTTAAAAAATTTTTTAAAATTTAAAATTTAAAATTTTCAGCTTAACAGTATTCATTTTTTTTTGAGATTTTATTTATTTATTTGACAGACAGAGATCATAAGTAGGCAGAGAGGCAGGCAGAGAGAGAGAGGAGGAAGCAGGCTCCCCGCCGAGCAGAGAGCCCTATGTGGGGCTCGATCCCAGGACTCTGGGACCATGACCTGAGCCAAAGGCAGAGGCTTTAACCCACTGAGCCACCCAGGAGCCCCAGTATTCATTGTTTTTGCACCACACCCAGTGCTCCATGCAATACGTGCCCTCCCTAATACCCACCACCTTGTTCCCCCAACCTCCCACCCCCCGCCCCTTCAAGACGCTCAGGTTGTTTTTCAGAGTCCATAGTCTCTCATGGGATTTTTTTTTCTTTTTAAAGATTTTATTTATTTATTTGAGAGAGAGGGAGAGAGAGCAAGAGCACAAGCAGTGGGGAGAAGGAGAAGCAGGTTCCCCCTGACCAGAGAGCCTGATGCGGGACTCAATTCCAGGACTCAGGGATCAAGACCTCAGCTGAGGGCAGATGCGTAACTGACTGAGCCACCAAGGCACCCCTGGGGCTGATATTTTTGGGCAGTTTGGTTGGTGTTTCCATTTTGTGGTCACCAGCTGAGCCCTTAATGTTCTCAATAGCAGCAACAATAGTCCTCCTTCCCCCTACCTGCACAGTGGTAATAGCTAACATTTTACTGAGGGCTTCTACTGGGTACTGATACTGTTGTAGGTCGTTTCCACTTAAGAATTTACTAATTCTCCTGGGAACCTATCAGGTCTCCCATGGTCCCCAACTCCTGGTGTTCACATCCTGGTGTCCTCACTCCTCCCACGGTACCAGGGTTGCTTTGTGTAACCAACAGCCTCGGGCAGAAGGGCTGGTGTGTCCCTGCTGAGATTAGATGATGAAAGGCAGCTTTCTTTCTGGAGTAGAATTGAGGACTCCACCCAGACTGCTTCTTGGTATTTTTGTGGACGTGAATTATTTGATCACTTGGGTGGGGCGGTCCTCAGTGTGGAGGAAGTGGTATAAATCCATCATCATCTCTGTAAGAAAAATATACTCCCTTGCCCACGGTGGGTGGGCAGAATCACCTTTCTACCTCAAGAACGCTGTGTACACAGGTTCAGCCCACTTTGAGTCACTCTCTTATTAAATCGGTGACTTCAGAGGCTAGTGCAGTTCCAAAGCCCGAGCTCAGCAGCTCTCTCCAATATTTGGTGCCTGTCAAGGATTTGGACTTGTGTAGAGGACAAAGAATATTTGTTAAAAATAGGGATTACAACTCTGGGAGGGATTTAATTTTGTCACAGATTGGTTCCTGCTCCAAGCAGTGGGTTAACTTAGAGTTCATATTCTTTTCAAATTTGTGTTAATTAATTATCCCTCCCATGACCTCTGACTGTGTTAGAATGAAAGCTCTTGGCAGGTGGAGGTCCTGGAGGAGATGTCAGACATTAGGAGAAACAGAATATTCATTCTAGAGGCAACGCTCATGGACACTCCCATTTACTGTATAGAAGTGAGGCACAAAATTAAAAATTCCCTTTGTAGTGATAAAAATTGTATCATTTTATAGCTCTTTGAATTGTTCAGAATACCTCTGCATACTCCTACAGTGTACTTATTCTGTTACAGCTGAGGAAAGTGACTCAGAGGTCAATTCGTTTGGTAAGGTCATACAACAATTATAGCTTGTTTATTTGGTGCTTACTGTGTCTATTTACTATTCTAAGCACTTTACAGATATCAACTCATTTAATCCTAACGACAACTCTATGAGGAAGGTTTTTGGTTTTAGCCTCATTTTTATGAATAAGGATGTAAGACCCAGAAAGGTTAATTCACTTGGCTAAGTTCACACAGCTAGAAAGAAACTGATGCAGAATTTGGACTCTGTTGTCTGACCCACAAGGGCTGCCTATCTCCACATCTCTGCACGCTACCAGGCCGTGCTGCTAATCTTTGGGCTTTACCGTATTAACTAGCAATATAGGCTAGAATCTGAAACCAGCTTCACTTTTGCAACTCTAATATTCATTTCTTTGCTCAAGATGGTAGCCATCTTGTTATAGTACCAAATATATAATTTCATATCAGATGTCCACCTTTTGTTCTAGAATGTTAACTTATAAATATAGGCCATCTTTTCTTGTAAACATGGCCTATCTTTTCTGCTAGGTGGCCTGCCATGTTTGATGGAAAGACCTTCAAATGATAGCACTGGGAACCATCCCATAAACCTTGAGAAATCTGATTGTTGCTACTGGTTCCGAGCATCGCACATGGACCACAAGGCAGTTCTGAAGGTACCAAGTCACATCTGCATGTGGGTACCTGCCCTTCCACCCTCTACCTTACACCTAAATGGAAATCAGGCAGTGTCTTCCCTGGGTTGCTTTCCCCAGACCCCAACCTGAAATTAGCTCTCAAGGCCTAGTTCCTCTGATAGTGAGACCTGAGATCTGGGACCAGCCCCAGTATTTGTTACCATTGTGCATGAGTCAACAATTTCAGTGTGACTTACAGGAGGCAGCATGGTGCGGGCATACAGTGTGGGCTGAGGGTCAGAGTTTTTATTTCTCCTTTACAATTTTCTCTCCTCCTTCTTGGCCTTATGCCTATGCAGTAGAGACAGTGGCTAATATGACTTGTACCTATTTCTCCCACCAGACATCAAAGGGCCTCCTGCCATCAAAGACACCAGCTGTTTTGACATCCTGGAGGGAGGTTGGTGTGGGGCCAGTGGCTGGAAAATGTTTGCATTTGTACAGAAAGAATCAGCCTTGCACACATAGTACCTGAGGGCTTACTTTTGAGAACTTTCCCATATACTGTTATGTTAACAACAGTTCTGTCAACTAGTTCTATTATTATCCTAAAAGATCTTAGGAGGTTCGGGACTTGTCCAGAGAGTGACATCAGGATTCAAATCCAGGTCTTTTTACCTTAACTCCAGTGCTCTTTTCATTACGCCACACTGCTCTGCCCATTAGCTCTTTTGAGAACTTTTTTTTTTTGGAAAGATTTTATTACTTATTTTTGTGAGAGAAACAGAGAGAGCATGAGCACATGAGCGGCAGTTGGAGGCAGAGGGAGAAGGAGAAGCAGGCTCCCTGCTGAGCAGAGCCTGAAATGGGGCTTGATCCCAGGACCCTGGAATCAGGACCTGAGCAGAAGGCAGACGCTTAACCAACTGAGCCCCCCAGGCACTTTCAGGAACTTTTTAGAACATTATAAAGAAGCTCTTACAGAATATCCAACCACTAACTTTGAGTTACCCAATAATTAGGGGCTGACTAAGAATACTACTACTACTAATACTACTACTGCTACTACTACTACTAGCAGCTAATAGTTATTGAATGCTTACTATGTGTCAGGCTCTGCTGAGAACTTTGTGTGCATCAAATCTCATTTAAGTCTTAAAACAAAAACCCTGCAAAGCTTTGCTCCTCAAAGTGTGTTCCGCAGACCAGCCGCGTGGGCATTACTAGAACCAGTGAGACATGCAGCCTTTAGGCCCTGCTCCAGACCCCTGGATCAGAGCCTGCCTTTTACCGAGATCCTAGGCGATTTGTGTGATCATGGATGTCTGAGATGATCTGCTCTGAGGAACTGCCCTAGCCTATTTTATGGGGGAGAAAATTAAGGCTTGGAGAGACTTCAGGAGCTTAGATACCCATTCAGGCAGTTCATTCAAACCAGGCCACCTGTGTGGAAAGCCTTACACATTACAAATGACTACTTTCTGTATTTGAGCCTCAGCCTGCATGCCCTTCTCACGGGGATAAAGGTGCCTGAGGGTTTTGGTGTCATTGCTTGAAATGCAAGATAATCATGCAAAGCGAGCAGGCTGAGCATCTCACCCACAGCGGAAAGACCGCTTGGGTTATTTTCTGTAAAACGGTGTTCAGATGCTCACTTGGCATTCTGAGACTCTCCGCCATGATGCCTGCAAAGCACTTAGCCAAGGTTCAACAAATGGTGATTATATTTTAGGAGTGTAATGATAAAAACTCATGGTTGAAGACTAACAAGTGTTGTTGCAGAAAATCTGAGGTGACCCAGGAAACTCAAACGCAGCCCAGGAGAGCAGGGAAAGTTTAGCTTTATTAACGCTAGGGGGCTCAGCGGGATTGCTTCTCAAAGACTGAGCACCCACCAGGGTTAGGAGTGAGTTTTTTTTGTTTTTTTTTTTTTTTAATTTATTTTCAGCATAACAGTATTCATTGTTTTTGCACCACACCCAGTGCTCCATGCAATCTGTGCCCTCTCCAATACCCACCACCTGGTTCCCCCAACCTCCCAACCCTGCCCCTTCAAAACCCTCAGATTATTTTTCAGAGTCCGTAGACTCTCATGGTTCACCTCCCCTTCCAATTTCCCTCAACTCCCTTCTCCTCTCCATCTCCCCTTGTCCTCTTACACTGTTGGTGGGTGCAGCCACTTTGGAGAACAGTGTGGAGATTCCTCAAGAAATTAAAAATAGAACTTCCCTATGACCCTGCAATTGCACTACTGGGTATTTACCCCCAAGATACAGATGTAGTGAAAAGAAGGGCCATCTGTACCCCAATGTTTATAGCAGCAATGGCCACGGTCGCCAAACTGGAAAGAACCAAGATGCCCTTCAACGGACGAATGGATAAGGAAGATGTGGTCCATATACACTATGGAGTATTATGCCTCCATCAGAAAGGATGAATACCCAACTTTTGTAGCAACATGGACGGGACTGGAAGAGATTATGCTGAGTGAAATAGGTCAAGCAGAGAGAGTCAATTATCATATGGTTTCACTTATTTGTGGAGCATAACAAATAGCAAGGAGTGAGTTTTTATGGTTACAGCTAATGGGGGATGGTAACGGGTGTTTTCGTGGTGTCTCAAGGCCCTGAGGCTTTCCCAGTCTCTCAAGGCCAAATGGCCCCTTCAAGTGGAAGCACAATCTCTGCAGAGGTGGCTCAGGAGAGCACTGACTCACCCCGGGGGCTGTTTCTCTTTCTTTTCTTATTCAAACAGGACCAGGCTTCTGGTCTTTTTCTTCTGTCTCAGCAGGAGCAATGACTTGTTATCTTTATCTTAGTCAGATGGGACATTTGGTCTGCTCTTGACCTTAGCAGGCGCAGAGGGGAGCTGGAGTCTATCCGCCTCAGTGTTTCTTCACAACTTCCCAAGCGAAATGTGACTTCCACTTGTTTGAGGACAAGGTGGCAACCCCCCACCCCCCATTCCTGTAGCAAGAAACCTAAAAGTGAGATAAGCAGGAACAGAAAACATTTTATCTATCCAGAGGCTTTGGGCTTTTTCTTTTTCCTCCCTACTTGCTTAATAGGGAGGAAGCTGGACCATGAGCAAATGTCCATTTCTTTCTTTCTTTTCTTTTTTTTTTTTTAACATCTTAATTTAATTTTATTTTTTTTCAGTGTTCCAAGATTCAGTGTTTATGCACCACATCCCGTGCTCCGTGCAATACGTGCCCTCCTTAATACCCACCACCAGGCTCACCCAAGCCCCCACCCCACTCCCCTCCAAAACCCTCAGTTTGTTTCTCAGAGTGCACAGTCTCTCATGGTTTGTCTCCCCTTCTGATTTCTCCCAGTTCACTACGATTTCTGTATTATCTAGCAATAGCTCCTGGCTATGGATGCGGTTCTAAAAGTATTTCAGCCCGTGAATGAATGCCACGTTTTTGGTATTATGCAACCCCAGGGCACTTTTCCTTTTTCACCAGAGGAGTCATCATGGGCCTTTCTGAAGTAGTTTACGCCAAGAGGTCACACATGGGCTTGGCATCCAGGGATCCGGTCCTTTGGAACTTTGCTGTTGTCACAGTTGTGGTCTGACCTCTGGCTGATGGGCTCCTGGTTCATCTTCCCACTGTTTGCACCCTTCCACCTCTGCTCTTGGGTTGCAGGGGGAACATCTCTTTTGGAGAGTGACCAGTGCCTTTCTTTCTTTCTTTCTTTCTTTCTTTTTTTTTTTTTTTTACTGACCGCCTTTGCACTGCGTTGCTTCTAAGTTGAAGCTTCTGTTCCCTTGGTTCCCATTTCCACGAGGAGGTACAGGGTGGTGGCTAATGCACCCCAGTGTCTGGTGACAGACTGCAGGCATTCAGATCGTGGATCTGCAAGTTACTGCACCGTTTTTGTGCCTCATTTCCTTTGTCGACAGGGAAGAGTAAAAATACCTACCTGCTTCCTTGTGGGAGGGGAAACCCTTGAGGGTTGTGGGAATTTAGACAAATTTCGAACAGTGCTTATATAGTAAGTATTCAGTAATGGTTTTTGTTATCTATTTTGTTTTTCCCATGAAATCTGTGACCAGGACAGTATTTTTTCTCACTTAGCTGCTGAACACATTGGGGTCACCCAAGTACAGGTTCATAATCCCTTGTACCAAAAAAAAACTGAAACAAGAAACATTTTTTTAAAGTAATTCATTGGGTAGTAAAACCTGACCAGAACTGACATGATAGCATCTATGATCTTTATTTATCTCACCTAGTATAAATATGGATGTTTCACTGAAACAGGAATGTGTTAGGTTTGGCTATGTACTCTGCTGTGGAGCTGATGTAACTTTGAGACTCAGATTGCTTGCCTGAAAAACATAGTTAGTGATACCCTTGTTTTTGGGTTGCTAGGGGATTAGATCAAGGAATGTATATATATTGAGAAGACTGGCCATCCTGTTCTCTTCTCAGGTGGAGAATAGCCAGAGTTAAGACTTCTGGAACGAATACAGTAGGGCCCCCAGAATGAGCCATTTAATGAGTCTCTTGAGGATATGATTGAAATGTAGGTGCAGTTCTTGATGCTGTAGGCTCTGGGGTAAGCAGGAAATGAGCCAAACTCTACCCTGCCCACCAATGCCTAACTAGGACCAAGGGAGCCAGAGAGTCTCTATTGCTAATTACGAGGCAGCAAGGGCAGCTGTCCACGCTGAGCCAAGTTTAGATGCTACTGCCCATCACCCCAGCCCTGCCGCCCCCCCACCCCGCCCCCCCGCACTGACTGCATATGTCTGTTCTCACAAACCAGGCTCTGCTGGTACCTCTGCCTCCTGTCTTCTCCCCACCCCAGCCACTGGGCACACAGGTTGTCCTTCCATTTCATGAACTCTGAGTTCAGTCCTGGCTCCATGACTGGACATTTGTAAGCCCCTCTGGCTGGAACATTCCTCTCCCAGATCTTCCTGTGGTGAGCTCATCATCTAAGTCCTAGGTCTGTTGTCACCTCCTCAGAGAGAGGACCTGGCCACTCCATCTCGCTAAATGGCACCTTGCTTCTCATCATTCTCTGTCTTACAGTACTGGTTTTCTCCCTTTTTTCTACTGAGCACTTACCCATTATCTGATGTTATCTGATCTATTGGTTTATCTTTTCATTCTCTTTCTTCCTGCATTGGAATGCAAGTCCTTTAAGTATGGGGCTTTGCCAGTCTTGTTCATTATAGTTCCCAGGCTATAGAGCTGTGACTGGCACATACATTTATTGACAAATAAATGAATCAGTGAGTGGGAAATTGTAAGGACAACCCAACCTGGAAGGCCCTGTGTCTACTTTATACAGTGGCATCTGGAGAGTCAGAGTCTACCCCCTCCTCCAGACTGTTTTGAGGAGCATGGAAATATTGCTGGTATTATGGAAAGCAAACCTTAGGCGACTCCAGTCTGAATGATTGAGGCTCAAGGAGAACTATGAGGCAGAACACAATACCCTGTAGAACAATTTCTCATAGTGGGGGTTGGGGATAGAGTATGGAGTGGGCCTGGGATTTCGGGTGGTAGGTTTGTGGGAATTCAGCTGTACTTGTAAAATGTTGTTCCCTTTTAAGAAAAAGAATCTCAAGCAAATATAGTGAAGTGTTGATTTGATAAACCTGGGTAGAGGATGCACAGATATTTGGTATAGGATTCTTTATGGTTTTATCATCCAGAACTGGATTAGGGAGAAGGAAGTAATTGTAAATAAGATAGGATATTGCTGTTTTGATATGATTCTACTGAATTTTTTTTTTAAGATTTTCTTTATTTATTTGACAGATCACAAGTAGGCAGAGAAGCAGGCCGGGGGGAGGGGGAAGCAGGTTCCCTGCTGAGCAGCAAGCCTGATGCGGGCTCGATCCCAGGACCCTGGGATCATGACCTGAGCTGAAGGCAGAGGCTTTAACCCACTGAGCCACTCAGGCGCCCCTCTACTGAATTTTTTAGTATCTGAGAGTGAGTCTTAAAGTGAATTAAAGTGACAAGAACTGCCTGAGATGTTGTCTGGGAGGGACAGTAAACTTTGATGGAGCATGCCAGTAATGGGAGAAAAATAGAGCTGTTTCCTGGTTGTGTCTTATTGTAATCAGCTCATAAAATAAACCACAAAAAACTTGGCACAGTGTCTTGTAAATGGCAAATTCTTGGTAAATGCCAAAAGGCAGTTATTATGACCATCATTTTTATCTTCCCTTACATAGCAAGTGAGTCATGACCAAGTCACCACACTACAGACTCTGAGGACACAGGGCAACAGAGCAAAGCAGTGTCTGGAAACCAGTGTCAAAATCCAAGAAAGTATCAGTAATCAAATCACACTTTAAAGTTCACCCTCAGATCCACTTGCCAGAGAATGCCAATGAAAGGAACGGGGAAGGTGAAATATTTTGAATTTGTGTTGAGTAGATGTGCTGTCCTTCCCAAGGATGGGGGGAGGATGTTGACCCACCTTGGGTGACATATTCTAGATGCTTTCCCTGGAAAGGACTCTTGATGGAAGCTTTTAGGGCATTTCAGCAGATTGGGATGGGGGTGCATTTTGGGTATGGTTTTCATACAATCTGTGGGCCTTGGGATTGCAGGGCAGGGGGCCCATTCTTGTTCCTGTGGCTTTCCTGTGGAATTAGCCCAACTGTCTTTTTGCATATCGAGCCATGTGGTTTCACCGTGGCCTCTCCCTAGAAACGGAGAAGAGCCTTATGTATAAGCACTCACTTTGTGGAGAATCTGGAAGGCATGACTATGGTAGTAAACATGGATGACCAGAAATCTTGGATGGTAGAAATTTATGCTAATCCAGAAATGTTGATTGCTTCATCTTTACCAACCATCTTCTTTGAGACCTTAAGTTCTTCACAGACTAGCTTGAGTTTTATTTTTGGTTCTTGCTAATCTAATGTTTGGGGATGATGAGAAACACTGAAACGGAAAGAAATTAGGTAAAGTAATGGGGCCAGAGAGCCTAATCCATAAACTGGATTGGCTAATTTGGCATTGGCTATAAATACTGTTTTGTAATTATGTGTCATTGTTGGGTGATTCGTATGGATGCTCTGTGAAGTATGAGAGGAGAGATGTACCCTGTACCTGTTTTGCTTCCTCTTTGGATTTGGTTCTGTTAATAATAAAGCTTATAAAGTCAAGAAAATTACCACTGACACAATCACAGAAGGTACCAGGGCATTGGGTGTGTGTAAATTTTAGGCAATTGAGATTGCATTTGAAAGAATCCTTTGTTAGATCAGAGCATTTCCTGGAATAACACACTATTGAGATTTGCTGTGATTGATTCTGGGAATCTTGGGGCCACTTTCTCTACTATTGTTAGGAAAAACACCCATCTAAGGAATCAATATGGTCAAGCAGAACATGTACAGAACAGTTTAATATATCCATCTCTCCTTGGGAAACAGCTTTTTTAAAAATCTCAGGAGTACTTTGCTCTTTTGAGAGCTGACCCCACCTTTATCTTACGTGACCTGAGACAATAATTTGACAGAAAAAAAAATCTTCAAATACATGATGGAAGTTGACTCACTAATGTGAAGACAGACATGTAAGGAAATTGAACTCTCTAAATTCAGCAATCTTGTTATTCTGCCGTAGCCCATGCACCTGCTTCTACCTGTGTTAGCTTTCTACCTTCACTGAGACCTCCAAATTTTCCTCCTATTCCTTTCACTCATTTATTATACACTACCCTGATCATTTCATTCATTCATTAGGTAGCTCCTTGTTCATTCACTCTGTTTTATAGCTCCCCATGTATCTCAGTTGTCGGCTACACACTTCCACTCAGTGCCCTAGGCAGCAGGCTGTGAGAGGGCCAGATGAATGGGAATGGAAAAAGCATCAGGACAGGAGTGGCAGGTATCCTGTCCCTTACAACCAAGTCTGAAAAAATGGGAAAAAAACCTCAGTTAAAACCAGGCTGGTGTCACTATCTAAATAATTGGCTTGAATCACAAAAGGGCAAAGACACCCCCATCTTGACTCACTGGGTCTGTCTTCCATGTGAGAAAAACCAGTAGCTGGTTACAACTCCCAAGGGGACTGGCAAGAACTTGGCAGGTATGTGAGACTGCCTAGCTCACTGGCTAGAATTCAGGACCAGTGTTCTAGTTCCTCTCTCCAGAATGGTGATAGGTGGTTGGGGGGAAGGTAGCATTAGCAGAAAGATGGGGCAGCAGTTTCTGGTTGAGATGGGAAGATCCTATGGAATGGGAACAAAATATAAAATCCGTGGCTGTATTTAGGAAGCCTCTATTCCTAGATATTCAGATTTGAGATAGGAAATAACTAGGAGGTTCCTACTTTGATGCTAGCATGGACTCCTCTTGCCCCATGGCCAGGCCTTCAGATGACTGACTTAATATATTTCCAGTTGCTTGACGGCAAGATCTGTACCTTACCTATTCTCTCACATGTCTCTAGACCTTTCACTATACATTGAACATGGTCAACATGTCACAGGTGACATCTCAATAAATACTAGAATGAATATTTTAGACAGTGAGCTTAAATCTGTAAGATTTATTTATTTTTCATTTTCCCCTCAGCACTCACATTTAATTCTTTATTTTAGACACGAACCAGTTTTAGATACTGATTCAGATTTTCAAGTCCTTGCACTGCTTTAAATGCCCTTGTGTCCTTCCTTACTCTCCTCCCTGAAAGTGAGAATTGTGTTCTACCCATAACCTGGGCATGCAATTCCCATTGATTGCACAGAACGGGATTTTTACAATCTCTCTCCGTCCCCAGTTTTGTAGAGATATAATGACATTAAATATTGTGTAAGTTTAGGGTGTACAATGTAATGACTAGATACTGCAAAAATGATTACCATGATAAGGTTAGTCAACACATCCTTATTATTTGTTTTTCTCATTTCAATGGACTTTGTGGTCAGAAAGATCTTCGTTTGGACTCCAGTTGTATTAGTCAATAGCTGTGAGACTTTGGGCTAGTTATTTACCTTCTCTGAGCCTCTTCTTCTCACCTATATATTGTGGATAACACACCTACGTCATAACAAGATGTAATAAGGTCAAAAGTATAATATACCTAAGAGTGCTAATGAATAGGTATTAAATCTTTGTTAAATCTCTTTTCTCCTACGGACCATGGCTAGGTTCTACTTCAGTGGTTAGTTTACCTCTCCATGCATCTAAGCTACTGTTATAACCAAAAGGTTTATTATCTTTCTTTGCTATTAAAAAATAAATTAACTTGTTCAGTTACATGACTGGAGTTCACTATAGCCAGGATTTAAACTCAGTTCTTTTTTTTTTAAGGTTTTATTTATTTATTTTTTCAGAGAGAAAGAGAGAGAGAGAGAGAGAGAGCACAAGTAAGGGGAGCAGCAGGTAGTGAGCAGACTCCCCACTGAGCAGGGAGTTGGATATGGGGTTCCATCCCAGGACCCTGGGATCATGACCTGAGCTAAAAACAGACACTTAACTGACTGAAGCATTCAGGGTCCCAATTCTTTTCGACTCATGTGCCCATGTGCTCTTTTTATTCTGTACATTAGGAGGGTACTGGCATCAAGTGTATTTTATTCTATTCTAGCATTTTGAGACTGAATCAAGTTTTTGTTTTTATTTTTAAAAAAGATTTATATATTTATTTTGGGGAGGGAGGGAGAAAACAGGGGAGTGGGGGAGAGGGAGAAAATCTCAAGCAGTAGACTCCTTGCTGAGCACAGAGCCCCATCCAGAGCTTGAGTGCATGACCCTGAGATCATGACCTTAGCTGAGATCAAGAGTTGGACACTTAACTGACTGAGCCACCAAGTGCTCCTGAACCAAGTTTTTCAAGTTCTGCATTTTCCAGAATCACATGATGAGCACAAAGCAGGTATCAACAAAAGCTCAACTGCTGTGGTTGTACTTTACGGATCCAATATCCCGCTCTTTATCCAGCACCAAAAATAGGTTCTCTGGAGTGTATGTCCCCACCTTTATCCATATACTCATGTGTGGACAGCTGAAAAATGATATCCATGTCAAGTTTCTGGAACCTATGAATATTACCTTAACTGGAAAAGAGCATTTACAGATGTGAATAAGGTAAGTATCTTGAGAAGAGGAGAGCATCCTGGATTACTCCGATGGATTCCAAATCCAATGACAAGAGAAAGAGGGCTATTTGAGACAAAAGAGGAGAAGACACAGAGAAGAGAAGGACGCAATGGGACCACAGAGACAGGTATTGGAGTGATATGGCCACAAGCCAAAGAATGCCTGGAGCCATCAAAAGTAGGAAGAGGCAGGGAAGGACGCTCGGGCACAAACTTCCAAGACACCTTGATATCAGACCTGTGGCCGCCATAACTGCGAAAGCATAAATTTCTGTTGTTTGAAGTCACCAAGCTTGGGGTGATTTGTTACTACAACCTCAGGAAATAAATATATCATGCACTTATATGAATAAGCTAAATGAAATGATAAGAAATTACATTTCTTGAGTGTTTTCCCTCTCAGACATTGTTCCAGTCTTTGAAGCAATGTTGTTTGCTTGGTTTCCTATCTTAACTATTTTTTTAAAGATTTTATTTATTTTTTTGACATAGAGACAGATCACAAGTAGGCAGAGAGGCAGACAGAGAAAAAAGGAAGCAGGCTCCTTGCTGAGCAGAGAGCCCGACACGGAACTCGATCCCAGGACCCAGAGATCACGAAGCCAAAGGCAGAGGCCTTAACCCACTGAGCCACCCAGGTGCCCCCCCCCATCTTAACTATTAATGCTATGGCTGCCTCAGCTGGTAGTGTAGCTGTAGGGTCTCTACCCATCAATACTGAATAGACCAAGGTCAGATGGCACTGAGTGAAGTTTGGGGAGTTTGGGTCTTAGAGACCCAGGGTCAATGTTTTGTCTTTAATCATTTGCTTAGAGGAAGACAGAAAGGTGAGGTCAGAATTTCTATT
Source organism: Lontra canadensis (assembly GCF_010015895.1). Taxonomy (NCBI): domain Eukaryota; kingdom Metazoa; phylum Chordata; class Mammalia; order Carnivora; family Mustelidae; genus Lontra; species Lontra canadensis. The sequence continues at coordinate 10,293,773 of NW_022631045.1, read as the reverse complement.
AAATATGGAAAATACTAATTAGGAAAATGGGCAAAGGTGTCTGCCTCATTACCTGGCAAATTAATTTTAGCTCACTAGCAACTGGCACCCCTAGATCTGAAAATCATGCCAATGGGTAGTTTAACACATTCTTTGAAGAGATGTGACAATTGCTACAGTGAAGAATGTGCATCATTTTAAAATTAAAGTAAATTCCTGTAGTATTGAGGTAAAGATCAGCGTGATCTCTTGACATCTAGAAGTGAAAAAAGTGACAAAAGGTTATTAGCAAGTGATTTGTAGTGAATAATTGCAGATCTACGATGGAAAATGAAATAGATTAAATCTTAAAGACTTGAGATAAAGACTCCAGTTCTGAAGCTAATGTGGTACAAGATCTGTATCTTACTAGATAGGAAAGAAAGGAGAATAAATAGCTTTCTGATAAAAGAAACTTGTCCATTGTGATGATTTCTTCAAGGACCTATTTTCTTTGTTAGAAAATCAAAGAGGAAAATTATGTTGCAACGTCACGGAATTAATCTTTGTCTGAACAACAACAACAAAAATGCAATTAAAAAGACATAGATTTATACCTGGAAATAAATCTGTTGAAAAATAAATCTGTTGACTGTGGTTCCTATTTGAGTGTCAGCTAACTGGGGGCTGATACATAAATAAAGATTATTCCTGATTAAAAGAACCACGGAAGTCAGGTTTGGTTTCAGGTCAGAGTTGGCTGGTCACTCAGAGGTGACTGCACTCTGTTCCACAGGAAGGGCAAATCAATCAGAGTGAGAAAGAATTAGAAGCCGAGATGTTCCTTTTCAGCCTAATTTTGTCACAATTTTATGAATTCTCAATTTTAACTGTAATAACCATAAATTTGCATTTTTCACACAGCTATCCCTATGTCTCTGATCCCTCACTCTTTTATTTCTATACATTCCTATCATCAGTTATGGTGCTTTGGGTGATAGGTAACAGGTGTAAGGGATGGCACTTAGAGGGGAACTTTCTCCAAACTGTCATCATCCAGATATAATCTTCTGGGGAAATGCTAATAAAGAAAGTACAATTTTTGGAAATCAGGTATATAACTATAATCATAAAGCATGCTTCTACTTGTCACATAATGTAATAAAAATACCAAGATAGAAAACTAAAATAAAAAAGAAAAAGCAGTGAGTACATCTCTTGGAGTTCCTTACCACTGTCTCATCTAGGTTATCTGGGACTCCCTGATCACAGTGATTTTCATGCTAAGTGTATTTTATCTACTATGGTATAACAAACTATCCCGATTAGCAGTTTAAAATAATAAACATACATCATATCAGAGTTTCTCTGAGTTAGAAACCAGTGGCAGCTTAGCAGGATGGTTGTGTCTTGGGGTTTCTCATGAAGTTTTCTCATGAAGGTTTCTCATGAAGCTATTGGCTGGGACTGTAATCATTTCAAGGCTTGACTGTGGGAAGATGTGCTTCCAAGTTCATTCGTGTAGTTGCTAGCTCTTGGCAGATTGGGCACTCAGCAGTAGCTGTAGCCATGTTGGCCTTGAAGAGTGAAAGTCTATGTTGTTGAACCCATGCATAACCTTCATCCCTGTCGCCATGGCCATTTTTCCCATGAGCCTGCTGGGCAATGGCAGGGTTGGCTGGGGAAAGAGGGTGAGTGTTTTCAATGGATTGGCCATCCAAACTGCATGAACATTAAAATCCTCCTTTGAGAGCCATTCGAAAATGTTTGTCTATATACCTCTTTCCTAGACCTCCTTGCCACCAATTTTTGATTCTTGTTCCTTCCAAATCCTGACCATCCTACCAAACCATTAGCCACAGCTCCCAAATTGGTATAGACATGTATCTTTGGGTGTATCTCCCATCATTCCCTCCTATTTGATTATGTGTCTCCTCATGGAAATTTTCACACTGTCAAGTAACAGCCACAGCATATTGGACAAGGTTACTTTTTAGTAGCATAAAACAGATATGATGTCAAAGGGTTTTATTGTTTTTATATAACAATTAGTCTGAAGATTAGAACAATTAATTCACAGTCTAAACTGGGTCCTCACGGGAAACTTTAAAAACCAAGAAATCTTCTAGCCTCCCACTACTACCCGTAAGCCATGGTTTTCCTTCCTTGATGATAGCAAAGTTCTATTAATCTTTTGCCCAAATACATCTTTGTGCCTCCATTCTAGCAGAAAGGGGGAAAGAAAGGAATAGAAGGTTATGCCAGCAAATCCTTTTTATTAGGAGGACAAGAGCTTCTAGACTCTGCTCTTATCTCATTGTAGAACTAAGTTTCATGGTGTTCTTCAGTGGAATAGGGTCCAGGGAGGTGAGTATCTCTTGCCGGTCATATTGCCTCCCCAAACAAAATTGGGATTCTCTATGTGAGGAGAAAAAGATGAATGGATATTGGTAGTTTCTACTATTTAAGATCTTTTTCTTTTCTGCAGTTAGTATATGTTGAAGTTGGTGGGTAGAAATGAGAGTAGGCTGAGGATCTCGGGGAAAAGATAGGAAAAGGTGGAGGGGACTGTCAGGAGGAGGAACTGGATACTAGAGGAATGGATTCCCTTTGTTTTTAGTAAATTTAGTTAATTTCCACTTCATGTAAGATCCTATTGTTTTTCTAAGAGAGGAGACCTAGGAGGTAAGAATTCCATAAATTTCATGCCACTTCTTCTGCCTTCCTTACCTTCTGAAAGGAGAACCTCTTGTTCACCCATTATTGCTTGATGAGTCTTATTGGGATTTGCTTTGGTCCGAACTATCTGTTTGGTGGTTCTGTGTCTTCTCTGTCAAAAGACAGAGTGGGTGGCTCAGTGGGTTAAAACCTCTGCCTTCAGCTCAGGTCATGATACCAGGGTCCTGGGATCGAGCCCTGCGTCAGGCTCTCTGCTCATCAGGGAGCCTGCTTCCTCCTCTCTCTCTCTCTCTCTTCCTGCTTCTCTGCCTACTTGTGGTCTCTGTCTGTCAAATAAATAAATAAAAAAATCTTAAAAAAACCCAGACAAACCAAAGTGGCTTCTTTGGGTTTAGACTTCCATTTCCCTCTTTCTGTGGCGATACTGGCTGTATATTTGCTGTCTAAAGCAAAAGAATGATTCTAAGGTGATGACTTTTGTCTGAGTAGTCAGGAAGGGCAGAGATTATTAGACCAGTGAGGCAGATAATTTTAAGTAGGTGGGCCTTGGGAAGATACCAGATCACACCATCTATCTAATATACCGAATTTTTTACTTGGCCTAAGCAAGGGTGTTTGGCTGTAGACACCATCATTTAACTCACTTTAGTTAAAGGACTGACTACTTGGGCCCAATGTAAATGCTCTTTAGATTCCTGGGGATAGCCTTTGAATAGGGTGGCCTTCTGTGTAAAAGCTTCCTTTCTACATTCATGACCATATTTAATTAACAATCTACCAGTAGCACTGAATATTAGTCAAATGGCAGATTTTCCTACCAAGATCTTATTCTTATGCCATATCATGACACTGCAATGGAATAGAACATAGATTATTTGTTGGGGGAGGAGATCATTAACACATTTGTAATGTGTGAGCCTAATACACATTATAAATCATACATACCTACATTAATAAACTAAAAGCATGAAGCTACAGAATTTGCTGTGCAATAAAAGGTTCTGGGTCTAAACTAATCACGGATACAGTGACATGAACCTGGTGTCATAGGTCCTAAATGACATGGAAAAAGATTTTAATTCTTCATTTATCCTGAGATAGGTATTATTGCCAGTCTCAGTGGAAACCTATTCAAACTATCAGAGTTTTTCCTTCTCGGATTAGTAGATTTTAATAATTTAAGTCATGCCTTTGATTTCTCGGTTGTTTCCATGGCAACCTAGTTGGGAGTCTTTTTGGCAACTAAGTGGGTGAGAACATGTCCCACAACCACCTCGACTTATGGAAAAATGCCAGCAGCTTTTTTTTTTTTTATTTTTCCCATTTCTAACAAGTCACAGAGCATCACATTAGAGCTGAATTATCCCCTGCATCTTTGTGCTGTGGGAGATTTAGACCCTTATATTTTTTAGTTTAGGACTCTAATGATACCTACCTGACATGATACCACCCATTTCCCTCCAGTCTATGTTCTCTATTCTGGTGTGGCCAGTGTCCCAGATTATTGATTCTGTGGGAAGGCCAAACTTCTCAGAAGCAGAAGGACTTATGGTTGCCAACCTGGTCATTATCTGTGACCCTGATGTTCCCTCTATGATCCATGCCCAGTCATGACTTCATGATTTTCTGTCTTCTTCAACCCAAGGGATACACTTTGTCAGCTGATCTGTCACAACACTTGAATAAAGTTCTCTTCTTGTTCTTGACCCACTTCTGCATAGTAAGAACATGAAGTTGAAGAGGAGGAAAGGAGTTTAGAGCACTCAATTCTTCATTACTTGCCATCCCATTTTCTGGCAGCTCATTACACAAAGCTGCCAAATCCCTAGGTAAGCTGTCAGGCTACCTTGAAAACTACATTTACTAAAAACTTCATTTGTAACAGACACCTAAAGGAACACCTAAAGGTGGCAAAGAACAATTAGCTGACAATATATTTTTCTGGATCTACTTCATTATTTATCCTTTTCTTGCAACTGTCAGAACATATTTGTGTGTGCATTCATTTAAAGACACTGGCAGGAGCTAGTAGAAATCCAGTTTTCAGTTTTTTTCCCACAGTGGTCTCATGGAGAGATTGTCCTTTTTCATGTCCTAAAAATATAGCTTGTAGGAGTCCAGAGAGCAGGAGCTGCAGGTAACTGAGATGGGAAGGTATAAGAAATCCTCTCATGAAAATATTGTAGTACTTTAACATCTTATTTCTTTTTCCTATCCTCTCATAATACTCTCTTCTTTCTTCACATGAAAAACTATTTTTCTTTATATTTGTAACTTCTCCTCAGATCTTTAATTTTCTTCAGATAAGCCCCAATCCTGGGGTCCTTGGTTTAGTTAGCTTTACCAGAGAGAACTAGCCGTCCACCACATATCTGTGCTCCCTCTTCCACAGTGGGCAACTGTTCAGCTGGAGACTACATTTCTCAGGCCCCTTGAATCAAGGTAGGATTGTATGACTAGTTTTCCCCAAATAGAATGTGAGCAGAAGTTATATGCTTCTCTTCTGAGCTTGGGTTTTAAGAAATGATCATGCATTCTCTGCCCTTTCTTCTCAGGACCTCTGCTGAGATTCAAAGAACTCCAAGGCCCAAGGGGATGATGGAGCCACAGGACAGAAGGTGACCATATTCTGAATTAACATGTGAAGAGAGTTGACAAATACTTGGACAGGGCCATGAGTATGAAATAAACTTCTCTTGTGTTAAGTCACTAGAATTTTAGGGCTTCTCTGTTATAGCAGCTATTGATAGTCTATCTAATATACCATCTCCAATTCTGAATCTTATCTATTCCATCATTGGTCCTCTATAAACTGGCTACTTTCTGTATTCCTTTGTTCCTTCTTACTCTCCATGATTTTTCTGGGTGAACATCTAATGGGATAGATAAGGCTAGGGGTAGAGGGCAAATGGAGAGATGATGATTTCTGCTTTGGAGATATTAACCTGAGTTGTCTATGGGATATCCAGGTGAAGATGTCAAGTAAGAATTTAGATGTTTGCCTCTGATTTCAGAGAAGTGTGGACTAGAGTTACAAATTTCAGAGTCAATAGCCCAACACTTACATGTAACTCCAGAAGGATTGTTGGGATTAACCAGGGAGAGAGAGTAGAGAATGGAGAAATGAGCGTTACATTTCTTAACATTTAGAGAATGGGTAGGGAGGATGTTTGACAGATTGGAATGGGAACTAGAAGGAAAATCAGAAGAGGATGAGGTCAAAGGAGCCAAGAGAGAAGAGTTATTCAAGAAGGAAGGAATGGCCACTATTTCCAATGCTATTGACCAGTGGGATAACCATGGAGGCATCAGTGACCTTGACAAGAGATGTTTCCTAAAGTTGGTGGTGAGAATCCAGACTAGAATGGTTGAAGATAGAACTAAAGTGTGGATTGGGGACTGTCTGGTGTAAAAGACCTTTCAAAAAATTACACAGGAAGGGTGCCTGGGTAGCTCAGTGGGTTAGGCTTCTGCCTTCAGCTCAGGTCATGATCTCAGGCTCAGGCTCCTGAGATTGAGTCCCGCAATGGGCTCTCTGCTCAGAGGGGAGCCTGCTTCCCTCTCTCTCTCTCTCTGCCTACCTCTCTGACTACTTGTGATCTCTCTCTGTTAAATAAATAAATAAATAAATAAATAAATGAATAATTTTAAAAAAATTACACAGGAAGAACAGCAGAGAAATAAGGTAGAGTGGGAGGAGGTATGGGATCTGGGGTCAAGGATGATTCTCTAAAGATGGTAAGCACTTGAGCCTATTATATGCTATAGGAAATGACCCAGTGGGAAAAGGGAAAGAAATGGTACAGGAACACATGTACCATGACACTGCCCAACTATTCAACGTGAACAAGATACAGTACAAATTCTTCTCACTTCATGAAGTCTTCCATGATTGAGCCAACCTACAGTGACTTCTGCCTCCTCTAGCCTCCTACAGAATGTATGATATGTATGACTTTTCATACTTGCTCTGAACAGCTTAGTATGGTGAGAGCACCAGTGTCTGGAGTTGGCAAGACTGGGACTGAGTCTTTCTCCAGGCTTTCCTTTCCATTGATTCTCCAGGGACATCTCTTTTCACTTTTCCTTCTTACTTTCTGTTCCCAACCATTCAGATGCACTTGAAGTTCATGTATATTGCCTCTATAAATTCTTGACCTTTGCAAGTGCTATTGCCCAGGTCAGGTATGCCCATTTCCTCTTCTCCCCCTCTAGGAATGGCTAAATCCTACTACTCAAGCTCAGGTGTCTTGTATATAATACTTCTTTGACCTTGCTAGTTAGATGATGGCCAATTAAGCTCCCAAAGAAACACTGCATTCATCTGCAGAAGCACTTATCACACTGAAGAACGATTGTCCTTAATAGTTTTACTCCCTAACAGGCCTTGAACATCTTGATAGTAGAAATCATGTCTCATTTATCTTTTGATCCCAAGTGACTTTCACAGTGTCCAATATATGATAGACATTAAAAAAAATGTTCAATGAATGAATTGGTGACTAAAATAGTTAGAAGATTGACTATTGTTTCATGGAGTTGGTTGTCGTTAACAATCTTTATTTACCTAGTGTCTAAACAATATCTTTTTGCTTATGTAGTTGCTCGGATATAGCCCACATTTAATCATACATCATTACGCTAAAGGCTAAAGAAATGTCCATGTCACAGCAAGAAAGTAAAATATAGTAAAATAGTAAAATATATTCCAGTTATAGGTGATATGACTAAAGAAATTTTAAGAAATGGAAATAGAGCTGAGATTGAGTAGAACAAACACAATCTATTGATGAAATTGCTTGGAAAAAAGCTTTTGATTTTAAAGAAACCAAGGGACATTGCACAATGTATTTCTGGTAGTGAGAAAGTTAATTCTCATTGGGTAAAGAAAATTAATATATGATATAATGTCAGGAATAATTATCTTAATTGATGATGAAAAATATCTTTCTCTTACTGATCTTTTAATCCCCCCTTGAGATAGAGTAGTTAGTGGGGAAGGTATTACGTCTCATTTTCAGGGCAATTTACTTTAACGAATATGTCACTTTTCAGTGAGGCCATTTGTGAATTACCTGTTGGTGCTTTGAAAAGCCAGACTTAAAATTCAGTCATAAGCAGCCCATTTATTTTATGAAATCAGTCGCCTTGTAGGCTCTCTGGTTAGAAGGTGCTCTTTGAGAACTGCTGGGATCTCCCAAATGCTTCATAATGGGCACTGAAAAATGTCCTAAATGTCCTTACACTTTAGGGGATCAAAGTGACAACATACTGAATGGAAGGTAGGGAACTTATGTGCTGTAAGTGGTCTGGAATAATTGGAGGAAATAATGTTCTTATGGCAAAATATCAGCATGATTAAATATGGCTTAAAAACTCAAAAACTGTAAAATGGAATATTGATCCCAAAGGAGAATTTTCTTCTATTCCGCCCCCCACCCATATTTAAAAGTGAACTTTCACTGATACGAGTAAGAGTTTTCTAAGGAAAACAAAGGTGAAAGAAATTAGCTTCATGTTATCAGAATGCATGTTAGGCCTAGAAGTAAACATCTTGTAAAAGTTAATCATTAAGGAAATCCAGGATGAATGGAAAGCTTTGGATTCTTAACACCAGAATGTAATGACTATGTTACGAATTCTAGAATGATTTCCCATATCATCTCATGTTTATAAAGCACATTTGATTACAGAATTGAAATACCAGTTCTAGGAATCCATTCTATAGACTGAGAAGTAGGTACAATGAAGGTGCTACATGAAGAACAAGGACTGGGCAGCAAACCCTAGGAGCTTTAGAAGTGTAGCATCTGGAATCTCAGCTAATTCACGTGCACCTCAAAGTTTAAAAGCACTGCGTTAGGCTGTCCACTCTAAGAATTAAGTCTAGCTTTTCTGCCACTGTGGGCCTTTGTTTTTCCATCTGTAGATTGGATGGAGTGCCATTAGTCACTAAGTTCTTATTCCTGACCTTGAAGAGACCCTGAAGTGGAGGTGACCCCTGGAAGGGAGAGGATTACGTGTGTGCAAGACACCTGGCCAGTGCTGCACTGAACACCATGTAAATTGTGTATCTTGTAAAATGCCATATGCAAAACTGCCATGTTATTGGATGAAATGCAGTGTCAGGACTGATGACATCATTTTCGTTGGAGTGTCTTGCTGTGATGGCGGGGGTCATTTGCAGTCTGTTCTGGAACCCAGGGAATTGAAGTCCAGGGAGAAAGACTGAGAGAGAGAGAGAGAGAGAATGAGAGAGACAGCAAGTGAGGAAGCTTGGGGGCAGAGCAGCTGCGGTGATCCAGGAGGATTAGGACCCAGTTAAGAGTAAAGATGAAGGATCATATTAATGATACATTCATCTTGCTTTTCCCTCTGTAGAGTTCTCACTGGACATTATCTCAGTGCATTCTACCTAGTCCTTACTGGCCTCCATAAGTTAACCACCATTAAATATTTACACAGTCGTGCACCTCAAATCTTTTTTCATTTAATGCTAGCCTGAGGGCTCCAGAGTCTTCTCTCTTCACCTCCGTATCTCGCTCTCTAAAAATGTCACAATATTGTTCTCAGGTGCCGCGTGTTGCTGACGAACAGCTGTTCAGTTAAGCTGTTCCTTTTCAGTCCCATCTACTAGCAAATTTTTACAAGTGCTACAAACGTGCAGAGAAAACAGAAATGATGGAAAATCTGGCATTCCAAATGGTGTAAAAAAGAAAAGGATCTGGGTAAGTCAATGATAATGTAATTAACCCTTGTATGATTTGGTGGTGACTATGTCACTTGTCATCTTTCCTGGGACCCATCTGAGAAAAACAGATCACCAGCGGCTGTTGTTGCCCATCTAGAGCGGACATGTTTCCCAGGCTGCTCATCTTTCCTTAATCTAAACAGGATTGGCTTTAGTCTCTCCAAATTTAGTTGTTTGAGTTCCTGTAGAAATGCTATTTAAGGAGTCTCTGACATTTTCATTAAAAAGATGCTCTGGTGTAGGAAAATCAACCCTAGGTCTGGAGTTGGAAGGTTGGGTTTGAGTTCCGACTCATTAGCTGAGTGCCCTTAGGAAATTCATGTAGTCTTTCTGAGCATCTGCTGTCTTCCAAAATCTATCCCTTCCTTTCTCATGGGCACCTGGTTACCTGGTGAGAGATCACGTTTCTCAGCCTTCTTCATAGCTAGGCATGGTCTCCTGGCTAAGTTCTCTCCAATGGAATGTGAGGAGAGGTGATGTGTGAAGCAATGGCCTACAGTGGATTCTTTCTCCTCCTTCCCCTTGTTTTGTGGACCTGGGTCTTGGACCTAGGGATGACTTGTTTTTTGTTATTGTTTGTTTTGTTTGTTTTGTTTTGTTTTTTGCCTCTCTCTCTCTCTCTCTTCCCTTGCTCATTTGTTTTGTTTCTTAAATTCCACATTTGAGTGATATCATATGGTATTTATCTTTCTTTGTTTTTAATTTTTTTATTAACATATAATGTATTATTAGTCCCAGGGATACAGGTCTGTGAATCACCAGGTTTACACACTTCACAGCACTCACCATAGCACATACCTTCCCCAATGTCCCTAACCCAACCACCCTCTCCCTACACCCCTCCCCTCAGCAACCCTCAGTTTGTTTTGTGAGATTAAGAGTCTCTTATGGTTTTTCTCCTTCCAGATCGGGATGACTGTTTTTATGGTACAGATGAAGACAACACCCTTAGGGAATGGCAAACTAACAAGATAGGGGAACCTGGATCCAAAAATGTCTTTACAAAATATAGCGGCCCTGCCAGCTTGCACTTCTAAGCTCCATACTATAAAGTATGCGAGGAACAAATGACTGTTTCATCCACATTATTTTTTTGTCTCTTTATTATAGCTGTTTATTCTTGACCTTAATACAACACTTACATATTTATTTATAAGACTGGGGAATTGTAGCTTTTGACAGGACTGTTGTGAGGGTTAATTTATGTGATATATGTGTTTTATAAATTGTAAGGTGCATGTATTATCATATTAGCTTTTATTGTTCTTGTAATTCTTGCATTTGTGAGACCACAGGTAGGCATGGCAGAGTAAGGGACAGGAGATGGGTTCCAATAATAAAGTGTCTGGAGGGAGGGGGATAAGTCACTTCTAGGAGATCTCCTGATTGTTCTGGGGAAAATGGGAAGGTATGAATAGAGAAGCATGATGGCCAAATTATGGATTTGGAGCCAGACGGCCTGGATTTCAATCCAGATTCTTTCACTTATTACTGTAGGCAAATTAGTTAACCTCTGTTCTACAGTTTTCTCAGAAAAATGAGGATGATGATGGGTGCCAACTTCGTAGGGTTGTCGTAAAGACTAAACACGAACTGTGAGAAACAATGCCTGACACATAGGAATCATGCAACAAATGCCATTTGTATTTGAATTACAGTGTGTTCACAGGAAAGGACAAGTGAAAATGAGGAGATGGGTACATAAATGGGTAAGTGGCCTCTTCATCTCAAGATTGACCATTATCCAAGACTACTTCAGTATCCTTATGGAGACTTACTAACACTCTGACTCCAAAATTCCTTTTCTTTTCAACTCCTATTACCATACCACATTGGTTCTCAATTGGATGGTGTTTTATCATTGTCATGAGCCAGGCAAGAATCGTGATGCCATTGTCACTCCCTGTCATTGCATGGAAAACCTGGGCCGGAGCTATTTACATATTATTATTACTGCAGTTGAGTTATATACAGTGTTGGTTTCATTGTTATTTTAAATACCTTAATAAATATTATGCTGATATTTGGCATTAAAGTGGTAAATCATGAAACCTAATAGATAGGGAAACAGAGCAGCAGCATGTACAGTTCATATTATCGAAGCAGATAATTGTAGTTGGAGGCATGATAACAATCCCATATTCATTAGAAAAGCAACAGCCTAGAGTATTGTGGGACCTAAGGAAGGAAATCTCCCACAAGTAGATGAAACTGTGCTATGTTTTATTGCATATATATATATGTGTGTGTGTGTGTGTGTGTGTGTATACATATACACACACACACACACACACACATACACACATATATATTGTCGACCCCATGCCTGGATATGCAATTCAAGATGGAAAAATTGTTAAAATTCTCAGTATACATAAAAGACCTCGAAAAGCAACAAGAAGCTGTGTGTTGAAGAGGATTTTGATTAAGGCATTGAACCACTAAACATCAATTTATCAGAAACTTCTTGTTAACTTGGAATGGAAGCAGATTAATTTTCAGCAACATGTGTTTTGTGAGTCAATTGAGGGAAAAGGTATAAATTAAATTGAGTGGGAAATGCTGATAAGCTCAGTAATTTTGGCATGTTTAAAATTTTTATGTTAAAGGTATCAAAGAGATGAAGAACTTAATCATAGGTACCAAAAAGCATCATATCACTTAAATAATGTGCAGGATTTCAGAAGCCAAAAGTTGTTACCATGTTTAATTTAGTCCATAAAAATTATCTAAGAATGAGATATTTCTCAAATAATAAAAAAATAGATGAATGATGATTGAATTGATAGAAGATTGGCTTAAAGTAATCTGATATAGACAGTGACTGGACATCTGCAGCCCTTCAACACCTCCAGCCACAAACCATTTAAAGACAGTTTGAGGAAGGAATAGGGATCCTGGCTGTGGTCTGGAAGCTTTCTGGTGAAACAAATAAAGTGCTAGCGCTAAAATTGATAGTTTGGGTAGTAAAGCGCTTGAAAGAAAGATGGAGAGACAGGTGCTGCTCTTAATGATATGAAGGACAGCAATGTGTAGAAAAACATGAACATCAAGGACTTTGAGTCAAAATGAGTTGAACAGAGCTGGCTTCAGTGTGAAAACATTTGGGGAATGCTTTAAACAATTTATTATATATGTATACATTTTCCTTGTAAATGTTTAGGAGTGATATAGGAAAGAAACCTGCATCTAAAATCTAAAAGGGTTTTTTGATTAAAAAATTGTAATAAGAATATATCATGTTATAGCTTAATTATCTTCATTTATTTCTTTCTTAGTGTCTCATAAAATAATGGTGCATAACATATTTCAATTAATGATGTGTTAGATTCAAGCTACTTCCAAAGCTGGAAAATTGGTAGCATTGGAACTGGCCAATCTCTGATGTCTTACATGTCATTATTGACACCCCAACCATACCTTCATGTCCTTCCTGATTTCTTACTTCCATACTCATCCAAAATATGTTTGGTATGCCAGGATAGCCTTTCATTCCCTCAGTTCCTCTTTTTTATTATCCTTTCTAGTTCATTGATTCCTTCCTGTGTCCATCCTGCCATCTAGTCTAGACCCTATGAAAGGAACCAGCACATTCTACCTTCCCTCCCCTTCCCTTCAGTTACGTCTCTGTTTCAGGTGCTTGGCCAATTGTCAGTCTGGGGTCCATAGGCTTTAATTTCATTAAAAATTAATTATGACTGAAAAACAATCCGAGGGTTTTGAAGGGGCCAGGGGGTGGGAAGTTGGGTGAGCCTGGTGGTGGGTATTATGGAGGGCACGTATTGCATGGAACACTGGGTGTGGTACATAAACAATGAATTCTGGTACACTGAAAAGAAATTTAAAAAAAATTAATTATGATGTTTTAAATATGTACAAAAGTTTAGGCATCTGTATACCCATCACCCAATTTTAACAGATGTCCTAAGAAAGATTTATCTTTTAACAGGTTACAGTGAAAGCCCTGATGCCTCAGAGACATCAGCACCCGTTAGCTCCCTTTCCCTTAAGTCTGAGTTCCCAAGATATCAGCACCAGTGGAACAGTGAATCTTCTCAGAGATCTGGGTTCCAGACCTGCAGGATCTCACTTGTAAATCTCCCAGTTCTAACAACCCATCTCTTCCTTCACTACCTCACCCACGAGCAGCAAGGGGAGTTTCCTGCCATTACGATTTCTGTATTACCTGAGCACTGGGTATTACATAAGACTGATGAGTCACTGACCTCTCCCTCTGAAATGGATAATATAAAAAATAAAGTAATATAAAAAATGTAAAGTAAGATTAAAAAATATTTACTGTCTTTTACATACACACACACACAAAGTAAAGCTTAAATGCCTAGTCTAATAAGAAAAAGATTGGTTGCCTGTGTATCTGGCTTTGGAAAAATCAGGCTATCTCTGTCAATCTGTGATGCCATTCATTTGAAAGTATCACAGTCACCAGGATACAGAGAAAATCAGTGAGTGGTTTTTCTTTCACCCAGAGTACATGTGATGTCTTCCTTTGAGGTAACGACTGGGTAATATTTATCTACATACATAAAAATAAACATACCAGCTACTGCATTTCCTGTAGTAATCCAAACTAGAAGGCTTTGACTATGGTAGGGTTTTCAGGTTTTTGGGTTTTTTTTAAGAGTGATAATATATTTGTTATGTTTCTTCTAAATATCATTTCTGCTTGTTGCAAAATCTTTGCAACAAAAAACAATACAAAATAAAGACATAAATTCTCTCATAAAAAAAAAACTATGTATTACTTCATAGTTTACTTCTCGCTTTCCTAATACCTATTTAATTTCCCATATTAAGTTCTCTTTGTTAAAACAACTGTTACAGCTTTTGTCTTTCTGGTGGGGACTTGATAGATACATTTCCCCTTTCTCTCCAGAAGAAATGACTATTAAGAAGCTGGTATATATCACTCACATTTTGGTTACATAAAATTGATATGAAAAATAATTTATGTGTAATTTTGAATAATTGTTTTTTCCCGATTTTGTTGTTTTTCAGACAGAGTCAAGATGAAACAGAAAGATCTAATTGATTCATTTAAATTTTATTGTATGAATAAATTATAGTTTATCTATTGCCCTACTTGGTAATAAGTCGTTTATGTCCACTTTGTTGTTAATACAAACATCGCTGCAAGAAAGATTTTTATGTCTCTTTGGGCTCATGTGCAAGAATCTCTGTAGGGTATAATCCTAGAGGTGGAATGGCTGGATAGTAGAGGATGCACTTATTTAAATTTATTAAGTTAAATTGGATCTTCACATATACTGGTACTGTACTTTTCTCCATTACCTCACCATCTGTTATTATTAAGAGTGCCTCCCCCCCATCTGATGGTGTAATACGGTTTTGGTTTAACTAATTTACATTTTTCAGATATCTACATATATATGTATATATATATATACATATATATGTTAACCCATTTCCATTATATGTATTTCAAATACCTTTTCCTATACTTCGGCTTTTCTTTTAACACTATGTCGTTTTCTGTCACAGAGAAGCTTTAAATATTCTGGAAGCCTAATTTATCAACCCTTTTCTTTATGAGTTTTTACTTTTTTTTATCTTGTATAAGAAACCTCCCACGAAAGTCATGAAAATATTCTACAATATTTTCTTTAAGTTTAATTTTGCCTTTTGTTTTTAATTTGTTTTTTAATCTCTTTGCATTGACTTTTTTGTACCGCATAAAATTAGAATGTAATTTTTTCACTTTCCACATGGAGGACCTTTTGTCTGAGCACATTTTATTCTATTTATTGGTCTGTGTGATTCTTTTGTTTGTTCCCACACTACACTTCAACTTTTATAGCTTTGCAGTTTGTCTTGATATCTGGCATGGTATCAAGGGTGAGTGACTCATTGTTATTTATTTTCTTCAAATTGGCTTGGCTATTTTTGGCCTTTTATTCTTTCAGAGTGAATTTCAGGATCAAATTTCATGAAAAATCCTGTTGGGATTTTTGAGTAGAATTGCTTTGAATTTATAAGTTAGTTTGGGGTAAATTTTTATCTTTATCATATTAAAGGAGCCCTCCTATATAGCTAAGGTCTTGCTCATTGATATGTAATTTTTAGACTAGTAACACTGACATCACCTGGATCTTGTTAGAAATGCAGAATCTTAGATTCCAACCCATACTGGCTGAATCAGAATCTTCATTTAACAAGAGCCCCAGAGTTGTATGCACATTATTAAAGTTTGGGAAGTATGGTTTTAAAGTCATCCCTTTCCTCTTTTTAAATAGAGCTAGGGATTGAGGGTCTCTCCACTAGACCCTAAGTCCCTTCACTAGACCACTTAGTGGTCTTCTTTCCACTAGATTCTTTTAAATAAAAAAGAGACATCCTAAAATATCATCTTAATACATTCACTCCAACCCTAGGTGCATATCACCCATTGCCATTTGCTCCCCTCATAGTCAAGCTCCTTGAAGGAGAGGTCTGTGTTCATTGCCCCCACTTCCTCACCTTCCAGTCATTCCTCAGGCTTCTGTGCCCCATAATTTTGTCAGAACTGCTTGAACTCATAAAAACAAATGATATTTTGCCATTAGTGACAACATGGGTGGACCTAGAATATACTATGCTAAATGAATTAAGTCAGAGAAAGAATGACAAATAGTGTATGATTTCACTTATATGTGGAATCTGAAAACCAAACCAACAAAAAGCAAAAACAGACTCTCGAATACAGAGAACAAACTGATGGTTGCCAAAAGGAAGGGGGTTGGGGGAGTGGGCAAAGTGGTAAAGGGGAGTGGGAGGTACAGTCTTCCAGTTATGAAATGAATAAGTCATGGGAATAAAAGGTACAGCCTAAGGAATATAGTCAGTGGTATTATAATAGCATTGTCTGGTAACAGATGGCAGCTACACTTGCGGTCTGCATATGTTGAATCACTCTTGTACACTGCAACCTAATACAGCAATGTGTGTCAACTACATTTCAGTAGTTGAAATGTAAAAAAAAAAAAAAAGCCCCAAAACTTCTTTATCCATTCGTCTGTTGAAGGGCATCTTGGCTCTTTCCACAGTTTGGCGACTGTGGCCATTGCTGCTATGAACGTTGAGGTACAGATGGCTCTTCTTTTCATTACATCTGTATCTTTGGGGTATTATGCCTCCATCAGAAAGGATGAATACCCAACTTTTGTATCAACATGGATGGGACTGGAGGAGATTATGCTGAGTGATCAGAGGAAATCAGAGGGGGAGACAAACCATGAGAGACTGTGGACTCTGAGGAACAAACTGAGGGTTTTGGAGGGGAGGAGGGAAGGGGGATGGTGAGCTTGGTGGTGGGTGTTAAAGAGGGCACATATTGCATGGAGCACTGGGGGTGGTGCATAAACAATGAATCTTGGAACACTGAAAAAATTAAATTAAAAAAAAAACTCTGCAAAACCTAATACTGAGTGAAGAAGGTAGACACAAAAGATTATATATGATTTTGTATGTACAAAGTAGAAAAATAGGAAAGGATATAGGGTAACTGGATCAAAAATCAAGAACCATTTATATGCTGCCTATAAGAGACCCACTTCAGACCTAAAAAACATGTAGATTGAAAGTGAAGAGATGGAAAAACATTTATTATGCAAAGGGAAGCAAAAAGAAAGCTGGGATAGCAATACTTGTATGAGACAGAATAGACTTTAAAACAAAGACTAATAAGAGACAAAGAGGGACACTATGTAATGATAAAGGGAACAATCCAACAAGATAATATAACAATTATAAAAATATATGCACCCAAAACAAGAGCATCTAAATACAAAAACAACTATTCACAGACATAAAGGAAGAAATTGACATTACTACAGTAATAGTAGAGGACTTAATATCCCACTTACACCAATGGAGAGATCATTCAGACAGAAAAATCAATGAGGACACAGTGGTTTGAATGTCACATTAGATTAGATGAACCTAATATTCAGAGCATTCCATCCAAAACCAGTTGAATACATTCTTTTCAGTACACATGGAACATTCTCTAGGATAGGTCACATATTAAGGCCACTAAACAAGTCTTCATAAATTCAAGTAGACTGAAATCCTATCATACATCTTTTGCTACCACAGTGTTAAGAAACTAGAAATCAACCACAAGAAAAAATCAGGAAGAACACAAATATGTGGAGCCAAATAGTATGCTACTAAATAATGAATGGGTCAGCCAAGAAATCAAAGAGAAAATAAAAAAATACATGGAGACAGATGAAAATGAAAACACAATAGTCTGAAATCTTTGGGATGTAGCAAAAGCAGTTCTAAGAGGGAAGTTTATAACAATACAGGCCTGCTCCAAGAAATAAGAAAAATATCAAACAACCAAAACTTACCCCTAAAGGAGCTAGAAAGAGAACAAAGGTCAAAGCCAGTAGAAGGCAGGAAATAATAAATATTAAAGCAGAAATAAATGAAATAGAGACTAAAAAAAAAAAAAAAATCAACAACAATAAAACAGATTAATGAAACCAGGAACTGATTCTTTGAAAATACCAGTAAAATTGATATATCTTTTTCTTTTAAAGATTCTATTTATTTATTTGAGAGAGAAAGAGCATGAGAGGTGGTGGGTCAAAGGGAGAAGCGGACTCCCCGCTGAGCAGGGATTCCCTATGCAGGACTTCATCCTGGGACTATAGGATCATGACCTGAGCCAAAGGCAGTCATTTAACCAACTGAGCCACCAGGTGCCCCAAATTGATAAATCTTTAGCCAGATTTATAAAAACAGAAGAGAGAGGACTAAAATTTTATATATATATATATATATATATGTGTGTGTGTGTGTGTGTGTGTGTGTGTATATATATATATATATATATATATAAAATCTGGCATATAAATACATATATATGTATATATATATATAATGGCCGTAAAAATAACGAGATTTTGCCATTTGCAACAACATGGATAGCTCTAGAAGGTATAATCCTAAGTGAGATAAGTCAGAGAAAGACAAATACCATAATGATTTCTCTCATATGTGGAATTTACAAAATAAAACAAATGAACAAAGGAAAAAAAGAGACAAAAATGGTTTTAAATACAAAAAAGAAACTGGTCATTGCCAGAGGGAGGTAGGTGGGAGGAGGGGTGAAACAGATAAAAGGAATTAAGAGTACACTTACTATGATGAACACTGAGTAATGTACAGAATTGTTGTATCAGTATATTGTACACCTGAAACTAATATTACATGTTAATTATTCTATAATTAGAAAAAATTTTTTTGAAAAGTTTAAAAAAAAAAGGAAAAGCTAATCTATGGAGTTAGAAGTCAGGCTAATGGTTACCCTTGGGGGGATAAGTGCAAGGGACAAGGGGAGGTTTTGGGGGTGCTGGTAATGTTCTATTTCTTAATCTGGTTATATGAATGTAACTATAGACTTATGTACTTTTTGGTATGCATGTTATACTTTAGTAAAAAGCTCAAAAATACTTTTTAAAAAATGGAGGGGAAAAGGCCAGTCTGTTAGAGCTCAGGTTACCAAAGACCTCTTAATTTCCAAGTCCTATGGGCATCTCTGAGTGCCCCCTTTACTTGACCTTTTTTTTTTAGATTTTATTTATTTATTTTGACAGAGATCACAAGTAGGCAGAGAAGCAGAGAGAGAGAGGAGGAAGCAGGCTCCCTGCTGAGCAGAGAGCCCGATGACGGGGCTCGATCCCAGGACCCTGGAATCATGACCTGAGCCGAAGGCAGAGGCTTTAAACCACTGAGCCACCCAGGCGCCCCTTTACTTGACCTTCTTGAAGAAAGTTTGCACCTTGTTAATTCATTCTTTCCTTTGTTTTCACAGCAGGTGCCATAGCTTGGGCCCCTATTACCTCCTGCCTGTCCCATGTAATTCTCTCCTAACCCACTTTTCCCTTCCCAGGATATATACTTTATCCTCTCTAGAGCTGCTTGGGTTCTTCTAAATGCAAATCAGATCCTGTTACTGCTTTCCTTAAAACCATTCCCTAAAACTCATATCTCACAGGTAAAACCCAAAACTTCTCGGGCCATCATATGAGGACCTTGTGGATTAAGTTAATGCCTGACCCTCTCACCTCATTTTCTTGCCGTTCCCTTTCATGAAACTTGTGTTCTATCCAGACAACTTGCAGTTCCCGGTAGCTCATGTCATTTCTTGTGTCCATGCCTTTGCATTTGCATTTCCTTCTGCCAGGAATGCCCTTCCCCTTTGACTATTTATCAAGCACACACTCATTCTTCCAGACCCAGTTCACATGTCTTCCTCCATGAAGAAGTCACTCCCCACTTAGATCTCTCTTGGCCACCATGGTCTGAATGTCTTTGACCGTACTTTTCTCTTAGGATGGTAGCTACTATTTACCTCTCCTTCCCTAATAGCCTATGAACTAGTAGTAGAAGGACTTAATCTTGTCTTTTATCCCTAGTGCAGGCATAGAGTGGGCATGTAATGAATGAATGGATGGATGACTGAATCAGATTAGTAGAGGAGACATTTGCTCATGATGCCCGTGCTGCCTCTGCTTACAGTGGTGTCTGTTCCAGGAATTTGACCATACTCTTCTGGGGACCTTGGAAAATTCTCCCTTCCCTGGAAAGCCCCTTATGAGATGCTCCAGTTGGAAGGGACCTCTCTTCTTCTTATGCTGAAATACCACTTCTTTCTGGCCCCTCTCTTAGGCACTTACTTCTTTCACAGTGCCTCTCTTGCTCAGCCCAAGTCATTTGTAAATTTTCTGAAGCAAGGGGCTATGTTTTATCTTTCTGTGTCCTTCCCCCAAAGTTCAGCAAATGTCTTATAGGTGGAAGGCACTTGATTCATGTCTATTGAAGTGACCCAGCATGGTTTTAACTCACACCCGTGGGGTAGTTTTTCATCAAGAGCACAAAGGAGGCTGAGATTCCTGAATTGGAGAGAATGTTCTGTGGGTGGAGCACACACTGAGGGATTATTAGCATCAGGCAGGTGGGTCATTACAAAAATCAAAATAATTGCTAAAGAGAGAGCCTCAGGTCTGAAAAGGCCACTCCTCTGCAAGGAGGCTGCCTTACAGAAATGCTCTCAACCCCTACCGGGGGTTGAGTAATGTACAGAATTGTACATGAATTGTACAGCATTGTACAGAATTGTACAATGGGTTCATTGCACCGCAGCCTGGGGCAGAGGCAAAAACTGCCCTTCACTAAGCCTATCTAAACTAAGCTCTGGGAACCTTCTGAAGGCATTTTTAAGAAGATGCCAAAAGAGAGAATGTGATTAAATTTTCTAGAGCTATGGGAGATCCTGGGAGAAAACGCATTCCTTTGGCTTCGGCTCCCTCAGCTGAAACATCACAGTGGAGGAGAGCTCCTTTCTTACTCCCAGAGGGCTTAGAATTCTAATCTCTGTTTAAATTAAGCATAACTGAGGAGGAAAAAAGGCTGACTTGGTAAAAAACAATGGGCTTAAATGGAACAAGCTGAGTTTGTGGTGCGGCATATATGCCTTCCGCAATTAGATGAGCTCAGATCTCATCTGGATTCTTACCCATGCCGCTGGCCTGAAGAAGGAAGCCAGTAAATATCAAATATGCCAACAGTAAACATTTCCTTTGATTTTCTCCTGAGGCATCAGAGATTTCAGTATTTCATTATAATAGGTTTTCATCATGTGCTGTTTCAAAAACTGCCTTGAAAACAGGCTTGCAACTCCCAGTTTCTTCCTTGTCTGCAAAGGGAGCGAGGATGTTTGTGGCCCAAGAAGCTGACACCAGAGCTCTGGCCACACTGGGGCAGGGAGGCTGGGTAGGTAGGTCCCCAGAATTCCTCTGATATCAGAACAGAAGTCCCAACTGGATAACCTTCGGGCTTCTAGGACTTGGGAATGCTTTATCAGAGTATGCAGTGTGAGCACATGGTCACTCCGTAGCCCAGAGAGGGTCATATCTACTTAAACAAATTTCCTGAGTATATTCAACCTTATCAAAGTACAGATGGAGGGTTTTCCTGTGAAGGCTAGAGCAGAACTGCAAGTGAGTGGCTTTCATTGTTTTCTCTTCAGAGTAGACAAAGTGAAAGGCTTAAAGGAGGTTGGAAGAAAACTCTAAACTTATTCATGTATGTACCGAATGACCTTACACTTCTTCAATTCCAACATCAAAGAGGCCTGGGTCTTCCTCCACAAAATCACAGTTCAGTTGTGAGAGCAGCGAGTGAAGTTGTGTTGGATGTTTTCTGTTTGCCCTTCCAGTTCTGTTCTCTTCCCTTTTCCATCAGGCTTTGAGCCCTATTACTAAGTCAGAGGTTCTCTTACCCTCTGTCTCCAGGTTGGGCTTGGTTAAAGGAAAATCCTAGCAAGAGATTAGACGGAGGGAAGACCTTCAGGCTGGGTCTTTATTCCTTGGCCCCTCCCTGCTGGTTATCACAGGTTAGAGGAGTTCTTCTGCTGAAGACCATAGCCTCTGGGAAGTGGTCTACCCCTGTCATTTCACTGGTTTCTCAAAGTTTTGTTAACGGCCTCTTCCCTCTGCTGCTCTAGTCCTAGAAAGAGGTGACAGCAGCCTGGTGTCACTAGCCTCAGGGTGCCTCACTGTCCCTTAGTGACTCTTGACCCTGTCACATTTTGTAAATAGTTCCTCTGTTAAGGGCTTCCCTGGGTACCCTTACTGAGTGTGTCACCTGTTTTCTGCCAGATGGAGGAGGCGCTTTAGAAATGCGGCACGGGGCACTTAATATTGTACGTGGGAATCGTGGAAGGTATCCTGGAGGAGGTGAGGCATGAAACAAGTACGAGTTAGCCAGGTGAAGGGAATTTTAGACAGCTGGCCCACAAGGCGCTTAAGTTGGAAGAAGTTTGTAGTGGTTGAAACATCTTGTCCCTGAGGGCAAAGACACTGCCTCTCCTGCTTGTTGGTAAAGACTCAGCAATGAACATAGGGGTGCAGATTTCATTTTTTTTGACAAATACCTGGAAGTAAATGAATTGCAGAAGAAAAAGTAATTATGTCAGTTGATGTATGTATGAACTAACCTTATCGTGGTAACCATTTTGCAATATGCATGTATTAAATAATACTGTACACTTTAGGCTTACACAATGTTATATGTTAATTATATCTTGATAAAGCTGGAAAGAAAGGAGTGAATTGTGTGTGAAGAGGGAGGGCATAGAGGTAGAGACATGGCAACATAGGAGCTAAGCGGAGTCAGATCACAGACAATTGCCTGCTATTCTCTTTTCTCTTTCTATTAGCTAGTATTCTATTATAAAATAATACTTATTTATGGTAAACAATTCCAAATGATGCAGAAAGGTATAAAGTGAAAAGTAAAGTTCTTCACGTCCTAATCCTACTGCCCCGAAGAATCAAAACCATGAATCCACTGAATGTTTTCTTTCAGACATTTTCTATATACACACCTACCTGCACAGTCTTTATTTTACAAGTTACACTCTGCTTTAAAAAAGCAGTTTGCAGAAGTATGCAATTTATTTTTGATATCATTCCATTCCATTTCTGTTTGACCTCTTCTAATTATTGCATCTTCCATTATCATCACAACTTATTAACCAGGTTAAATGAGGTTAAATTAACCAGATTATTAATGAGGTTATTAACCAGGTTAAATGAGTGGAAGTGTAGCTTCCCATTGTTTGGTATTACAGTTAATCCTGCAAGCAACTTCCTTACATCTTTGTGAAAATGTGTGTTTGTGAAATAAATTCTCAAAAGTGGAATTGACAGGTGTCTATGGCCATGTTATTCAAAAATTGCATCATTGTTAGTTACACTCATGGTCGGAATAGCATAGGACAGAGTGATTGAATCACTACGTTGTACACCTGAAACTAATGTAACATGGTGTGTTAACTAGACTCAAAACAACAACAAAAAAAGAATAAACTTTCTGATGAAATAGGTTCCCATACGGTTTTAAATAAAGATTTACCTATTTGTGAATACAAAAAAAAAGTTGCAACATTTTAAGTTCACGCTAATAAATGTATGTTGGAGGGGGTCATCCAGAGGACGTGACCACTGACTGACCTCTGAGCTGCACCCAGGCAATTAGAAGCTCCTCACCTGCTCCCCATCCTTGGAGTATATCTTCCGCCTGAAGCGCTTCCCACAGCCAGAGCCATTTTCTCGGATGCCGCCTTGAAAGAGTCAGGGGTAGTGGAGATTGTCCAGGCTAAATGCGGGACTGAACCCAGTGCAGGCCTCTGTAGACACTTTTCAGATTCTGGCAAGCAGGTGTGGACATCTACTCATTTCGTGGTTGCCCAAGACAAGCCTGGTAAGTAAGTTCCCTTGCTTGTGGTGATGGCTACCTACCAGTCTGGGGTGGCTTGCCCCTTTATTCTGGCTCTCCTTGCCCTCCAGGCCAGGAACCAGTTTCTATTTCCCTCCAGGGAACTCCCGAGGGTGCAAACCAACAAGTCTGAGAGTGCTGGATACTAGATTTTATTCAACTTGTAAAGTCTGGATATTATCACACTTAACGTGGTGCAGTATTGGTTATAATTAGACTTTCACTATTGTCTGATAGGTGGATTTTGCTTTTTTTCACTTCTCTCTATTCCAACTATATAATTTACTTAAGCATTGGTAACTTCTTATTTGTAAATTGCAAATCCTAGTTAGAATGAAAAGAAAGAAAATCTCTCAATCTACTCCTAGGTACTAATTAATAACTTTCCCTTATTTGACCTTTTATTTTTATCCCTTATGTGTACTTCCTCCAGGACTTTTCTACAGCTTCTGAAATGCGTTTTCTTTTTCTGCCTTAAATAAGTGACTATTTTAAATTAATGAACATACTATTTTTTTCCTTAGCCCATCCTTGCTGCTCTGAGTACTTTACCTTCCTTATTATTTCCTAGTTTTTCAAAGGTAATGTGGCACCTCAACTTCTATGTATGTTGTAGTCAGAAAGATAGAAAATAGGTAAAAAAGAAACCATGTAATTTCAGATAGAGATATGCCATGCAAAAATAAAACAAGGGTTAGGTTGTAGAGTGTGCAAACTGGAGAAGGGAGTGGAAGCTGGTGCTCAGAAATGAAGTTTAATCTCCTGGAAAAAATGACATTCAGGCAGACCCTAAATGCCGAGTGAGAAGAAGGGAGAGAGGGTGAACCAGGCAAGGGAAGAATGTGCAAGGGCCCTGGGGGTGGGAGGAGCTTAGAATTTTTTTTAATAATTTTATTTTTTCAGTGTTCTAAGATTGATTGTTTATGCACCACACCCATGTGTTTGATTAGCAAGAAGACAGCTTGGCAGGAGAGTAAGGAGCAAGGGAGAAGAAGGAAAGACCATTATAGGGAGTTTGGATTTGATTGGCTAGAAGGGAGACTACTGGAAGGTGTTAAACTAGGGAATTACCTGATCTTATTTACATATTTAAAAGGTCATTCTGGAGGTGTGTGCTGCACTGCCTGTTTCCCTCACTCTCCAGCCCTCTTAACCTCATGATCTTCTCCCTTTGTATTAAAAAAAAAAAACCCAAAACACCAAAAAAACAAAACTCTTTTTTTCTTTTTTTAAACCACTTGGCACTGTGAGATCACCAAACAGAACAAAACGTGGATTCAACTGCAAAGTGGCTTTGTATATGGCCTTTATCTCTCCTCTGAGTCCTTCAACTCATTTCATCAGAAATAGCTTAATTATATCAAATTTTGGGTGCTAGCTGAAGGATTTGGAGATAGATCTGTCAAAAGATTAGTTGTCCTTTAAAAACAACCATTGCTGTTTTAGAACATGTCCAAGTACAGAACTGAGTTGCTTTTAGGTATATCCTTCAACTCTTTAGAGATGACTGAAATGTTCTATTCCCAAGAAGGTTTAAAAGGAGAGCAATTTAATATACATCTGTTCCTTTTTCCTCTGTCTCTATTTTTTACTAAGTTTCTCCTTGTTTAAAAACATTGCCTATAAGAGTTGACTTGAGTGTGAATTACAATTAGAGATACAGTCTCTGAGGTTGCCAAATTAGGTTCTTCACAGATCCATTAACATTTCTCCAGTTCTCTGCTGGCTGTTGTAGATCCAGCCAGGAGCACTTTTGGCTACTTCTCCATCTAGCCTCTGCACGTGGGCTGACGTCTATCAAGCTAATTGCTGGCTAATTCTATAATAGATGCATCCCAGGTGTTTTTCACCATCTTTTGAAGTCTGTACTCTGTTTTCTTCTGCACTTGGACTCCTACTTTCAGCTTTACTGACTTGCATAATGCATAAATATCTACTTGCTCAGAAATCTATGTGTCTCCTTGCTGTTAGCCCTGGATAAAAAAGAAAAAAACAACAACAACTTGCTGACAACGGAGTTTAGTTCAGAAATTTTGATTAACAACAAAAGTCTAGAAGACTTTTGGAACTCAAATCTGGTAATGGGCAACATAATAGCCAAATCACAGGCTGCAAACAGAAAGGGAGTCGGGAGTGGAGGGGGTTAGAGTGAAAGGAAGGTGGCCAAGAAGAGAAATAGGCAGTGCCCACTTGACTCCACCGTCTTCTGCTGTTTCATGAACTACTAGGTACAACAGCAGTAAGGGGACTTATAGCTTTAAGGCAATGCTGGCCATCTCTTCACGTTGCTTTTACTCTAGAAGCCTAAGAGCTTGGACTCTGATGTTTTCTAGAACTTCAGATGATAGACTCTTTGGTATCGTGCATGGCATTTTTTTTTTTTATTATCAGTTTTTGAGGCATAGCATTTACCAATGATCTGTTACTGACATTTTGTTCAAGTAGTACCTTCCTAAGGACACATGCCCTGAACCACTGTATTTAAAATTGCAATACTCCAGACTCCCTATACCTTCCTCTTCTTTCCTTTTTCCTGGCATTTGTCACCCTCTAATATACACTGTACTTCTTATTTATTCTGTTCACAATCTTTATCTTTCTTCCTCTGCTAGAATGTGAGCCTCAAGACTGTAGTGTATCTGCTTTATTGATTCACATATCCTAAGCACATAGTAGATGCTTCATAAGTACTCATTGAATGAATGAATGACATCTTACAGTAAGAACAGGTCCTAAATATTAGCTCAAGATTCTTTCTTATTTTGGTCATCTGATTAATTCAGCTGTTCAACCAATCATCACTTGTGGACATTTGCAGATGTACATGTACTATATCTACATTTTTCCCAACTTTTAGTATAATTTTCTTACCAACCGTGTATATTTTACTCTTGCTTTTAAACTACCAAAAGTCACAGATAGATAGACAGATTGATCTAACATAGTCTGATCCCTATAATTAAGTATATGATATCTTAAGATCTTTTATTGTATGTCACTTTCTATTTTATTTTTATGTGAACATCCCCTCTCTCCTTGGTCTATGTTATGTGAATGGAAGTCTCAGTCCTTGGATTCCCAATGAGAAGATTGACGTGGGGATCCACGCTTGAATAAAAATAGTCAGAAGGAAAGTAGGAAGCACAAAACAGTTTATTACACAGTTTATTAAAGTGAAAGTACACTCTCTAGGTGGGAGAGCAGGCAGGTTCCCAGAGCAGGAACAGGACCTAACTCATTTGGCGTTTGGTTGGTTGGTGTGTCTCTCTGGGCTGGGAGGAGTTGTGACCTACAGTGGGGTGGTGTCTAATGGAGGCTGCTTCCAGTAATTTGGGGGGACTACTCTCACAGTTTGTTGGGATGGAGAGTTTTGACCCCACAGGGTTTGTACCAGAACCTCATGGCAGCCTTTCTTCATGGAGTGGGGCTGTAGCCACAATGCAAATGCATCATCATGAGTCTAGGAGTCCCCAGGGGCAGCGGTGGAAGAGGAGAGTGCATCTGTGGCTCTTTATCTGTCAACCCCAAGGTCTTGAACCCACAAGGTCAGGATGTTGTGCTCCCAAGCTTCTAATGTGTATTTATCACTGTCCTTGCCTCCAGCTCCTGTCTCTGTCCTTCTCCTTCAAGGAGTTGGGACTTTGTCTCTAGGATGTTCCTTCCATGGTTTATATCTAGCTTCTACCTAACAATAGCACTAGGCACATGGTAGATCTCAGTTAAGGACTTGATGACTAACGTGCCATAGGAATTTCAATCTTACTTCTTAAAAATCTATTTATTTTTGAGAGAGCGCTAAAACAAGCATGAAGGGAGGGAGAGGCAAAAGGAAGAGTATCTTAAGCAAGCTCCTTGCTGAGCCTGGAGCCAAGGCGGGGCTTGATCTCATGACCCCGAGATCATGACCAGAGCTGAAATCAAGAGTTCCATGCTTAATCAACTGGCCCGCCCAGGTGCTCTAGGAATTTCAATCTTAATTTAACTTTAACAATTTAAAAATCTAAGTGGTTAAATGTTCTGGTATTGATAGTGATAGCGCCTCAGGATTTATTCTCCCAAGAATTTATTCTCCTGGCCTGCTACAGATGTCCTCTCCTGGCCATGCTCCCTGCCTCCAGCTCTTTCCCCCTTGACTCCAGCTTTTACCACTCCCATCAGACTTGCCTCCCTAAAGCCAAGCTCTGATCATCCATGCTAACTTCAGAAACTTTCAGCTGTCCCCAGTGTCTTTGTAACTAAACACAAATTCTTTATTAGCATCTTATTGAAAGTCCTCTTTAATGGCCTCCCATCACCCTCACGGTCTCATGTCTTACTACTTTCATATTCCAGGAAAATCATGAGCATCCTTGCTCTCCCCGCCCCCCCACTCTGGCATTACATTCCTGAACTTATCTCATGCTGATTGCCCCGACCAGGACCAGGAATGGCCCAGGGCCTGGATTCTGTCAAATTCTTTTCATCTTTTAGATCTTGCTGAAAGGCCACCTTCTATATGAAACTTTTTTTTTAATTCCCCAACTGGTTGTGCTTCTCCTTTCTCTGAAGTTCTGTAACTTTTAAAATACTGTAACTTAAAAAAATTGCACTGTGTAGATCAGTTCTTTGTAAAAAATTTTTCTTCTGTTGTAGTAGGAACACTGAACATGGGATCTACCTTCTTTTCCCAGTTTTACTGAGGAATAAAATTGACAAGCAAAATTTTTGTATGTTTAAAGTATAGAGTAGGGTGATTTGATACACATATACATTTTGGAAGGATTCCTGAATACAAGAGACACCACACAGTATTTGTCTTTCTCTGTCTGGCTTATTTTACTTTCTAGATTCATACCTTCTAGATTCATCTGTTTGTCAAACATGGCAGTATTTTCTTCTTTTTAAAGATCAAATAATATCCACTTGTGTATATATGCTGCATTTTCTTTATCCACCATCTGTCAACAGGCACTTAGGTTGTTTCTACACTTTTGCTCTTGTGAATAGTGTTGTGATAAACAGGAACATAGGAGGACAGGTATCTCTTTGAGCTCCTGATTTCAATTTCTTTAGATATATACCCAGAAGTAGGATAGCTGGATCTTTTTTTTTTTTTTTAAATTATTATTCATTACGTTATTTATGTTAGTCACCATATAGTACATCATTAGTTTTTGATGTAGTGTTCCATGATTCATTGTTTATGTGTAACACCCAGTGCTTTATGCAATACGTGCCCTCCTTAGCACCATCTCCAGGCCAACACATCCCCCCCTCCCCAAAACCCTCAGTTTGTTTCTCAGAGTCCACAGTCTCTCAAGGTTTGTCTTCCCCCTCCGATTCCACCCCCTTTCATTTTTTCCTTCCATCTTCTAATGTCCTCCATGCCATTTCTTATGCTCCACAAGTAAGTGAAACCATGTGATAATTGACTTTCTCTGCTTGACTTATTTCACTCAGCATAAACTCCTCCAGTCCCATCCATGTTGATGGAAAAGTTGGGTATTGATCCTTTCTGATGGCTGAGTAATATTCCATTGTATATATGGACCACATCGTCTTTAAACCATGAGTCTGCCAAAGGGCATCTCAGCTCTTTCCACAGTTTGGCTATAATCAAAACCACATTGAGATACCATCTTTTAGCAGTTAGAATGGCAAAAATTAACAAGGCAAGAAACAACAAATGTTGGAGAAGATGTGGAGAAAGGGGAATTCCCACTGTTGATGGGAATGCATGCTGGTGCAGCCACTTTAGAAAACAGTGTGGAGGTTCCTCAAAAAATTAAAAATAAGCTACCCTATGACCTGGCAATTGCACTACTGGGCAATTACCCCAAAGATACAGATGTACTGAAAAGAAGGGCCATATGCACCCCAATGTTCATAGCAGCAATGTCCACAATAGCCAAACTGTGGAAGGATCACTGATCTTATGGTAGCACTATTTTTAATTTCTTGAGGAACTTTCATAATGTTGCTCATAATAATTATACCAGTTTACATTCCCACTTTTTTGCACATCCTCACCAGCATTGGTTATCTCTTGTCATTTTTTTTTTTTTTTTAAAGATTTTACTTATTCATTTGACAGAGAGAGCGCACACAAGCAGGGGGAGCGGCTGGCAGAGGGAAAGAGAGAAGCAGGCTCTCCACTGAGCAGAGAGTCCAACATGGGGCTCGATTCCAGGACCCTGGGATCATGATCTGAGCCTAAGGCAGTTTAACTGACTGAGCCACCCAGGTGCCCTTGTCTTTTTTATATAGTAGACGTTCTAATAGGTATGAAATGATATTTCATTGTGGTTTTGATTTGCATTTTCCTGATGATTAATGATTTTGAGTAATTTTCCACTTACCCATTAACCACTTCTATTTCTTTTTGGGAAAAATGTGTATTCAGGTCTTTTGCCCATTTTAAAATTCTTCCTTTCTTCCTTCCTCCCTTTCTCCCTCCCTCCCTCTCTGCCTCCCTTCTTTCCTTCCTTCCTTCCTTTGCTATTGAGTTCTATCAGTTTCTTGTATATTTTGGATATTAGATATGTAGTTTGCAAGTATTGTCTCCCATTCTGTAGGCTGACTTTTCATTTTATTGATGGTTTCCTTGCTGTGCAGAAGATTTATAGTTTGATGTAGTCCCATTAGTTATTTTTGCTTTTCTTGCTTTTAGTTTTGGTGTCAAATCCAAAAAAATCATTGCTGAGACCAATGTCAAGAAGCTCATCTCCTAATTTTTCTTTTAGGAGTTTTACAGTTTCAGGTCTTATTTTCTAGTCTTTAATCCATTTCAAATTGATTTTTGCCTATGGTATAAGATAGTGCTACAGTCTCGTTCTTTTGCATGTGGGTATATAATTTTCCCAACATCATTTATTGAAGATACTATCCTTTCCCCATTGTATTTTCTTGGCTACTTTGTCAAAAATTAACTAACCATATATGTGTGACTTTATCTATGAACTCTCGCTTCTCTTCCATTGATTTATGTGTCTGTTTTTAGGTCAGTCTGTATTTTGATTACTAGAGTTTTGTAATATAGTTTGAAATTAGAAAGTGTGATACCTCCAGCTTTGCTTCCCTTCTCAAGATTTTTTGGCCATTTGGGATCTTTGTGGTTCCAAATTTAGGATTTTTTTTTTTTCCTATTCTGTGAAAAATTCCACTGGAATTTTGATAGGGATTACATTGAATCTGTAGATTGTTTTGTGTAGTACGGACAGTTTTACAACATTAATTCTTCCAATTCACAAAAAGAGTATCTTTTCATTTATTTATGTCTCCAGTTTCTTTTATCAATATTTTATAGTTTTCAGTGTTTAGAACTTTCCCTTCCTTGTTAAGTTTATTCCTAAGTATTTTATTCTTCTTGATGTTATATAAATGGAATTGTTTTCTTAATTTCTCTTTCTGATAGTTTGTTAATATTTAGTAACATGCCTGAGTTAGTATTATCCTGCAACTTTACAGAATTCATTTATTAACTCTGTTTTCTGGTTTAGATTTTAGATTTTCCCTGTATAAAATGATGTTATCTGCAAACAGAAAATTTCTTTTCTCTTCTGATTTGGGGGTGCCCCCTCGGTCCCCTCAGTCCCCCTCAGCCCTCCTCACCCGTGCCTAATTGCTATGGCTAGCACTTCCAATACCATGTTGAGTAGAAGTGGTGAGAGTTGGCATTCTTGTTTTGTTCCTGTTCTTAGAGAAAAAGCTTTTAGCTTTTCACTATAGTCTATGATGTTAACAGTGGGCTTGTCATATGTGGATTTTATTATTTTGAAATACGTTCTATATCCAATTTGTTGAAAATTTTTAATCATAAAAGGATGTTGATTTTTTCAAATGCTTTTTCTACATGTATTTAGATGATTTTGATTTTATGTACATATGATTTTAATCCTTTGTTAATATGGTGCAGCACATTGATTAATTCGCATACGTTCAACTATCCTTGCATTTTAGGAATAAATCCCATTTGATCATGGTGTATGATATTTTTAATGTACTGTTGCTTATATTTTGGGGGTAATTTTGCATCAGGGTTATTGGTCTATAATTTTTTTTTCTTCTAGTGTCCGTCTCTGATTTTGGAATCCGTGTAATGCTGGCCTCATAAAACAGTTTGGAGGTTTTCTCTCCTCTTCAATTTTTTTGGAAGAGTTTGAGAAGGATTTGTATTAATGCTTCTTTAAATGTTTGGTAGAGTTCATCAGTGAAGTCTCTGGTCCTGGTGAGCACAAGAAGCCTTTTTTCTTGGGAAGTTTTTGATTATTGATTTAATCTCCTTAATTATAATTGGTCTGTTCAGTTTTTTTGTTTCCTTATGATTTAGTTTTGCTAGGGAGCATGTTTCTAGGAATTACTGATTTCCTGTAGATTATCTGAATTGTTGGCATATAATTACTTGTAGTAATTTCTTTCTTTTTTTTAAAGATTTTATTTATTTGACAGAGAGAGAGCACAAATAGGCAGAGCAGCAGGCAGAGGGAGAGGGAGAAGCAGGCTCTCTGCCGAGCAGGGAGCCCGATGTGGGACTTGATCGCAGGACCCTGAGATCATGACTTGAGCTGAAGGCAGCCACTTAACTGACTGAGCCACTTAGGTGCCCCTACTTGTAGTAATTTCTTATGATCACTGGGATTTCTCATTGCTTCTCGGCCTTTTGGCTAAGATCAAGTGTAGGATCATTGGAATTTCTGTGTTACCCAGTATAATGTCACTTTTTTTGTTTCCAATGTTGGTCTTCTCTCTCTCTCTCTTTAAGTTTAGTTTCATATTTTCTATTTTTTTCTGGTCTATTTCATGTATTTTTGCTCTGATCTTTGTTGATTCCTTGCTTTTGCTGACGTTCTTCTTTTTCTGGTTCCCTGAAATGTAAAATCATGTTGTTTGAAATCTTTCTTTTTTTTCATAATGTTGGTGTTTATTGCCATAGAAGTCCCTGTTAGAACTGCTTCTAGTACCTCTGTAAGTTTTGGTTTGTTGTGTTTCCATTTTCACTTACCTCAAGATTTTTGGGTTTCCATGTTGATTTCTTCTCTGGCCCGTTGGGTTTTCAGGAACATGTTTAATCTCCACTTATTACAAATGTAAACTTACTTGAAATTACAGCATAAAGCACAATAATAGCCTACAGAGAGTGCCTCAGATGTTCGCCTTTGTCTAGAGCAATCTTTATTTGCAGTCATTTGCAGTTCAATCTGAGAGTGGCCTGACAGCTAATGGTTTGTTCTCAGCCACATTTTACTCTTTTCTAGGCTTGGGGGAGATAGGGCTACCAAGCTTTCTTATTCTCTACAAACTTAATGTTCTTCGTTCCTACTTTTTGACATTTTTGTGGTTTAGGCAGCTGGAGTATAAGTTTTCTTGACCCCTTGCAGATGGCAATCTCCTCTCAATCAGAATTGTCAAGTGGATTTCTGAAATGCACTAGTTAGCCTGATTGGAGAAGAGAGCCCTACCTGCCTGCAGACAACCCTTTGCTGGGTATTTCCCAAATCTAGGACATTTCCTGCTTGAGTACCTACTTGAATCACAGAATACACTCAATCTAACTTCAACAACTTTCACTTCGATGAAGCTGGAACGAATTATCAGAAAGAAACATTCTCTATTGAATTTAGGAA
Organism: Lontra canadensis; assembly: GCF_010015895.1. Taxonomy (NCBI): domain Eukaryota; kingdom Metazoa; phylum Chordata; class Mammalia; order Carnivora; family Mustelidae; genus Lontra; species Lontra canadensis. The sequence goes on along the minus strand of NW_022631045.1, from coordinate 10,260,470 downwards.
TTTTCAATTACTGAAGTTTCCTTTCAGAACAGAAATGTACTTTTTTGTGTTTTTTTTTGTTTTGTTTTTTAAAGATTTTATTTATTTATTTGATAGAGATCACAAGTAGGCAGAGAGGCAGGCAGCTCCCTGCTGAGAAGAGAGCCCAATGCAGGCCCGATCCCAGGACTCTGGGATCATGACCTGAGCTGAAGGCAGAGGCTTTAACCCACTGAGCCACGCAGGCGCCCCCAGAAGTGTACTTAAAAAAAAAAAAAATTCTTTTCAGTGTAACAGAATTCATTGTTTATGCACCACACCCAGTGCTCCATGCAATACATGCCCTCCATAATACCCACCACCAGGCTCACCCAATCCCCCACCCCTCTCCCCTCCAAAACCCTCAGTTTGTTTCTCAGAGTCCACAGTCTCTCATGGTTTGTTTCCCCCTCTGATTTCCCCCAACTCACTTCTCTCCATCTCCCAATGTCCTCCGTGTTATTCCTTATGCTCCACAAGTAAGTGAAACCATATGATATTTGACTCTCTCTGCTTTACTTATTTCACTCAGCATAATCTCCAGTCCCATCCATGTTGCTACAAAAGTTGGGTATTCATCCTTTCTAATGGAGGCATAATACTCCATTGTATATATGGACCATATCTTCTTTATCCATTTATCTATTGAAGGGCATCTTGGCTCTTTCCACAATTTGGCAACTGTGGCCATTGCTGCTATGAACACTGGGGGTACAGATGGCCCTTATTTTTACTACATCTGTATCTTTGAGGTAAATACCCAGTAGTGCAACTGCAGGGTCATAGGGAAGCTCTATTTTTAATTTCTTAAGGAATCGCCATGCTGTTTCCCAAAGTGGCTGCACCAACTTGCATTCCCACCAACAGTGTAAGAGGATTCCCCCTTCTCCACATCCTGTCCAACACATGTTGCTTACTGTCTTGTTAATTTTGGCCATTCTAACAGGTGTAAGGTGGTATCTCAATGTGGTTTTGATTTGAATCTCCCTGATGGCTAATGGTGATGAACATTTTTTCATGTGTCTGTTAGCCAATTGTATTTGTTCTCTATTTATCCTAGCTCTTCTTTGGTCATTGTTTCCCTTCCTTTGGCTTAATTGAAGGGTTTTTTTCCCTCTGTATTTGAGTCCATTTCTGGTTATTTATTCATTTGGTTTTTTAGATTCCATATATAAGTGAAATCATATAATTTTTTTTATTAACATACATTAACATATACTATATTATTAGCCCCAAGGGTATAGGTCTGTGAATCATGGGACTTGCATTCCCACCAACGGTGTAAGAGGGTTCCCCTTTCTCCACATCCTCTCCAACACACATTGTTTCCTGTCTTGCTAATTTTGGCCATCCCAACTGGTGTAAGGTGGTATCTCAATGTGGTTTTAATTTGAATCTCCCTGATGGCTAGTGATGATGAACAAAAATAACCACGCAGAGATAAAAAATCATGTAGCCCCTCACAATAAAAAGTACATTTCTGTCTTCAGACAGAAATTGTGAGGGGCTACATGAYTTTTTATCTCTGCGTGGTTATTTTTGTTCAAAGTTTGACTCTTGAAAATAGTCCTGTGCTAATATTTATGTAAAAGTGGCAGGCTATGAGACAGAAAATCTAAGAGGTAATTTAAAATGCACTTTGGAGTATGTTACATTCAAATTTTCCAGGAGAGTAATGTGTTTTATTAAGCTAGATACACAAAATTTTATATATTCCTTAATATGTGAATTATTTTTACCAGTGATATTTATAATATTATGGAGCTTACTCACCAAAGAGAAATCTCAATAGGTGCTACCAGAAATGAGCAATGATCTTGGATGAATCCAACGCTCATGGGTTTGAAGTCTCTAGTCTCCAGGTATGAGACATTTGGCTTTCTACCAGCAACAGAACCTGGGAATTTCCTACACTTTTGCATTAAATGAAACTTGGCTAATTTGCCTTCTATTTAGCAATTTAGTTACCTGCCTCTAGATACTTTTCAGAGATAGACTGACTACTTTTAGCAACGAACAGAGAAATTCCATTCATTTCTTGAATGCCTGTATTATGTGGGTACTGTGTGTCACAGGAATTTTAAAAATGAGTAAGCTGTGGTCTCTGTTCTTTAGGGAGTTACAATTCAATAGTAGGGACAGGGAAGGCATAAATAGCTTGAATACTAGGTAGCTTTAACGAATGTCATAATTAGGATGTTGTGAAAATATCAGAGTATGAGAGATTAATGGTTTTAGAATACAAAGACTTCCTTTTTCCTGTTTTCTTCCAGAATTTTCCTTAGGCTAACACTTCTGGCCTCTCTCCCATCAAGTAAGGAGAAGTGATGTTGCTCAGATCTACTCTCTTCGATCTCTCAGTATCAGTAGTAGAGGAATCAAAACATGTTTGCCTGAGTGGGAGGCTTAACTCTAACATTTGTTTTAATAGGCCTCTTTTACCCTTATACTTATGCCTTGTTCTTCAACAATGGTAATAAGTTAATCATAATGTTGGCAGAGATCAGAATGTGTGGTATAAAAACATGTAAAAACACTGTATTTGAAACAGTTTATTTGTAGAGAAATGCTAAGTCCCTTCTCATTTTATTGATCAATTACTTGAAGAATTCTGTACTATATTAGTCAGATTTTTGCTGATGTGATGTTGCTTAATGAATAACTCCAAAATTAATGGTTTATGATAATAAATATTACCACTTGTAAGTCTAATGGCTGGCTGGCCATGCTCTGCTGGGTTTTGCTAGGCTTGGCATGTCTTTCATTCTGGAATCTTCTCTGGCCTGAGTTGTTCTCACGGTGGAGGCCCAGAGTGCAAAAGGGGCAAACCAAAGCTTGTAATATCACCTACAGTTTCTGCTCAGAGCTGGCATATTGTCATCTCTGCTCATAGTTGATTGGTTAAGGCAAGTTACATGACCAAATCCAAAGCCAGTGGGGCAAGGAAGTATACTCACAGTGAACCATGACAAAGATTAGGACAAAAGAAAGGGTTGTGATACAATTTCCCACATATACCTCTGGCTTTCACTTAGTTTCTTGTATACAGAATCTTTAGCTACTTCATTGTATTTGCATTGTCTATGAAGTTCCATTGAAAACACTTCTAGGTGAATATTACCACCCAAACCACCCATGTGAATTATTTTAATATCTTATTCATAAAACTTAAGAGAATCCATTCTTGATGAACCAGGGTCATAATAACTATTCTGTTTGTGGTGAGCAGACTGTGGAGTCCCTCCCTGCCTACTGATTCGGACTCTCATGGTCCCCTCTTCTTGAGGGTAGGTAGAACTTGTGACTTTCTTGTAACAAATAGAATATGACAAATGTGATGGGATATATGTCATTATATGTAAGTGATTAGGTTATATAATATTATAAATCCTATACTCCAAGGAGACTCTCTCCTGCTGGCTTTGAGGAAAGATATAGCTATGTTGGAAAGACCCACATGGCAGAGAGCTAAGTGTGGCTTCCAACCAAGAGCAAGAAATTGAGGTCCTCAGTCCTGTAGCTCTTTAGAAATCACATGCTGGTAAACAGTCATTTGGGCTTGGAAGTAAATCCTTCCCCAGTTGGGACTAAGATGAGACTGCAGCCCCAGCTCACATTTGGATTGGAACCTTCTGAAATCATGAATCAGAGGACACAGCTAAGCCTTTCACATATCTTGGTCCATAGAAACTGAAATAATGTATATTTTTTATGTATTGTTAGACATCTTTAGTAAAATTTTTAATCTTTTATTCATTTCATAGTATCAAGGATAAAGTGTCTTCATGAGTTTCTATTGCCTGCTAATTGTGTGTGTTTCATTCTGGTTTCCTATTTTGTTACAGTTGGCTTTGTTTATGTATTAACGTCAAGAATTTTGGGTGGTAAACTCTGTGTAAGTAGATTTTCTTAAATCTATTTATCTCATACTTGTGTGTTTATAGAAAATTAAAAATGCATACTTGCTTGTTAGTTAATATTTATTAAACCTCTACAATGTGTTTGGCACAATCCTACATGATGGAAATACAAAACAAGAGACTGAAATGGTCCCTGCCTTCATGAAGCTTTCCTTTTATTGGAAGAATCAGAGAATAACAACCAAATGCAGTTTCTAAATTACATATTTTAATAACTGTGAGGAGAAAATAAGTAAGTTACTATAATCTAGGAATAATTAGATCTATTCTATTCTAGCAAAGCCTTTTGAGGAGTTAGCATTTAAACTGAGATTTAAAAGATGAGAAGGTGTGGGGCACCTGGGTGGCTCAGTTGGTTAAGCATCTAACTCTCTTGGTCTTGGCTCAGGTCATGATCTCAGGATCCTGAGATCAGGTCTTTTGATGGGCGCCACACTCATCCGGGGTCTGCTTGTCCCTCTCCCTCTGTTCCTCCCGCTGTGCTCTCTCACTCTCCCTTTCTCTCTTTGGAATAAATAAATAAAATCTTAAAAAAAGAAAAGATGAGAAGGTGCAACTATATTCTCATCAATTTAGAACTGGATGAGTTCTGTTAGTGCGGAATTGCATTTGCTTGTGTTTGTGTGTGTAGAGATCACATGGGTGGGATAGGAACTGGGTTCAGAAGTGCAAACAAAAATATTTGATTTCAGGAGATTGAGAGAAAATAAAAGAAGTAACAAGAACAAAGTATATATATTTGGAATATAATCTTGTGATAACCTGGGTAGGAATTGTATGGTATAATACTATGTCAGCAATTCTTAGGATAAGAAAAAAGATACTTAAAATCACAAAAAGCTAGATACTGAGTCCTATTTAGTATATGTTGACCATACACATGCTTATTATTGAGAGCAGAGTCAAGACCTTGCTGAAACTGTTTTGTATATCCATCTCCCTCTGCATCTCTTAATTTCCTTTTTCTCTGCAATTGTTCTGCTGGGTTTTATTAAGTCACAGATATTTCACCCCAGTATGAATCTAAATCTTTGGCTTCTGTCACTTCTGTACACACTCTGAATTTAAGAGCAGGCCAGTATTCTGGAAATGCCAAGAAGGAAATAAAGTTTTCTCTTACTTTGGCTTGAACTTTTTTCTTTCCAGTTAGTTTCCTGAGTGTTTGTTTCTCAAGCATTTTCTCTTGATGGCAAGAGTCTGTCTCCCAAAAGCATGTTTGGAACTAAAAGTGCATCTGTCTTGAGAGGCTGGCGTCATTGCAAGTATAAATGTGTGTTTTATGAACATTAGTAACTGTTGAGGGAGACAAATAATGGAGATTGTGGCTGTGAATTCTGTGTGTTTGTGTGTATATGGGAGAGGGAAAGCAGTGGGGAGCAGAGAAGGCGGTTAAGGAGGGCACCAGGAGGAAGAGGCAGAAGAGAAGTAAGGAGAGAAAAAGGACATTGTTTGAGATAGTTGATAAACAAAAATGGGTTTTTGAGACAGCTGATAAACAGAAATCAGTTTGACCTAAAGCAGGTGCCAGGGTTACAAAGACAATCACACTAGGACTGTGTTTACTGACTAGACAGGAAATGATGGAAAAAGGGGAGCAGCTACTTAGGGAAATCTTTTCAGACAAACAGGAAGGTACCAGAGAAGAAAACTGTGAATGAGACAAGAATCCAACTAGTCCCCCTTTTCTGGGCTATGTTCTAGAAGCCTCTAAGAGAGGCTGATTCAAAATCCTTGTGGCAAGACAGTGGTTTTAATGAGTCAGAAGCCAACTTTTTCAGGACTAGGACCTAGATAAGTAGATAGATACCGGGAGTGTTTTGTTTATTTGTTTGTTTGTTTACTTAAATTCCAGTGTAGTTAACATATAGTGTTATATTAGATTCAGGTATATGATATAGTCCTTCAATAATTCTATACGTCATTACTCAGTGCTCATAATAATAAGCATACTCTTAATCCCCTTCACCTATTTCACCCCCCAATATGCTTTTTAAAATTTTTTAAAAATTTTATTTTCCAATATGCTTTATTGTAAATGAGTACCCTCAGTTAAAGGTATTTTTTTTTCCAACAAGAACATATTTGTTTTTTAAATAGATTTTATTTATTTATTTGACAGAGATCGCAAGTAGGCAGAGAGGCAGGCAGAAGAGAGAGGAAGGGAAGCCGGCTTCCTGCTGAGCAGAGAGTCCTATGTGGGGCTCAATCCCAGGACCCTGGGATTATGACCTGAGCTGAAGGCAGAGGCTTTAACCCACTGAGCCACCCAGACACCCCAAGAACATTTTTTATTTGAAGCATACTTCAGAATACTTGGCTCTAAAGGATAGAAAACATTCCATCTAAGAAAAATGGGATATACATTTTCTTCAAGTACACATAGAAGGATCCCCTGGTTAAAACACATAAAAAGAGACATAACAAATACTACAAATTTCAGAAGACCGAAATCATGCCAAGTGCATTTTCCAACTGTAATGGTACAAAACTAAAGATCAATAATAAAGCCGGAAAATTTATAATATAAATATTAAGTATTTAATATGTAAATATTAAACAACACCTTACTGAATGAGCAATGGGCCAAATAAGAAATCAAAATATGTCTCAAAAACTAAAAATATACCAAAACCTGTGGAATTCAGCAAAAGCAGATCTTAGAGTGAAATTTATGCCATAAATATTTGTTTTAAGTTTGTTGTTATGAACCGACTTTCTTAACATTAAAACACAAGGAACTAGAGAGGAGGAGTCAAGATGGCGGAGAAGTAGCAGCTGAGACTACTTCAGGTAGCGGGAGATCAGCTAGATAGCTGATCTAAATATTGAAAACACCTACAAATCCAACGGGAGATCGAAGAGAAGAAGAACAGCAATTCTAGAAACAGAAAATCAACCACTTTCTGAAAGGTAGGACTGGCGGAGAAGTGAATCCAAAGGGACGGGAAGATAGACCCCGGGGGGAGGGGCCGGCTCCCGGCAAGCGGCGGAGCAACGGAGCACAAAATCAGGACTTTTAAAAGTCTGTTCCGCTGAGGGACATCGCTCCAGAGGCTTAACTGGGGTGAAGCCCACGCGGGGCCAGTGTGGCCTCAGGTCCCGCAGGGTCACAGAAGGATCGGGGTGTCTTGAGTGTCGCAGAGCTTGCAGGTATTAGAATGGGGAAGCTGGCTACAGAGACGGAGCCGAGGAGTGACTCTCAGCTCGGGCTTACCTTGAACCAGTCGCAGGCTCGGTGAGCGTGGAGCGCGGCCGGAGGCCAGGCAGACGGGAGTAATTGGGCACTGTTCTCTGAGGGCGCACTGAGGAGTGGGACCCCGAGCTCTCGGCTCCTCTGGGCCAGAGACTGGGAGGCCGCCATCTTCATTCCCGTCCTCCGGAACTCTACAGAAAGCGCTCAGGGAACAAAAGCTCCTGAAAGCAAACCCGAGTGGATTACTCAGCCCGGCCCCTGGTAAGGGCGGTGCAACTCCGCCTGGAGCAAAGACACTTGAGAATCACTACAACAGGCCCCTCCCCCAGAAGATCAACAAGAAACCCAGCCAGGACCAAGTTCACTTACGAGGAGTGCAGTTTCAATACCAAGGAGAGCAGCGGCATTCCAGAGGTGGAGAAAGCAAAGCACGGAACTCATGGCTTTCTCCCCATGATTCTTTAGCCTTGCAGTTAATTTAATTTTTTTTTCTTTTTCAATTTTTTTCTCTTCTTCTGCTAAATTTTTTTAAACTTTTACCCTTTTCTTTTTTAACGTTTTTTAACTAGTTTATCTAATATATATATATTTTTTTTCCTTTTTATATTTTTTTCATTATTGGGTTTTTTTTATTTGTTTTTCTTTTTTCTTTTTTTTCTTTCTGAACCTCTTTTTATCCCCTTTCTCCCCCCTCACGATTTGGGATCTCTTCTGATTTGGCTAAAGCATATTTTCCTGGGGTTGTTGCCACCCTTTTAGTATTTTACTTACTCCTTCATATACTCTTATCTAGACAAAATGACAAGGCGGAAAAATTCACCACAAAAAAAAGAACAAGAGGCAGTACCAAAGGCTAGGGACCTAATCAATACAGACATTGGTAATATGTCAGATCTAGAGTTCAGAATGACGATTCTCAAGGTTCTAGCCGGGCTCGAAAAAGGCATGGAAGATATTAGAGAAACCCTCTCGGGAGATATAAAAGCCCTTTCTGGAGAAATAAAAGAACTAAAATCTAATCAAGTTGAAATAAAAAAAGCTATTAATGAGGTGCAATCAAAAATGGAGGCTCTCACTGTTAGGATAAATGAGGCAGAAGAAAGAATTAGCGATATAGAAGACCAAATGACAGAGAATAAAGAAGCTGAGCAAAAGAGGGACAAACAGCTACTGGACCACGAGGGCAGAATTCGAGAGATAAGTGACACCATAAGACGAAACAACATTAGAATAATTGGGATTCTGGAAGAAGAAGAAAGAGAGAGGGGAGCAGAAGGTATATTGGAGAGAATTATTGGAGAGAATTTCCCCAATATGGCAAAGGGAACAAGCATCAAAATCCAGGAGGTTCAGAGAACCCCCCCCCCTCAAAATCAATAAGAATAGGTCCACACCCCAACACCTAATAGTAAAATTTACAAGTCTTAGTGACAAAGAGAAAATCCTGAAAGCAGCCCGGGAGAAGAAGTCTGTAACATACAATGGTAAAAATATTAGATTGGCAGCAGACTTATCCACAGAGACCTGGCAGGCCAGAAAGAGCTGGCATGATATATTCAGAGTACTAAACGAGAAAAACATGCAGCCAAGAATACTATATCCAGCTAGGCTATCATTGAAAATAGAAGGAGAGATTAAAAGCTTCCAGGACAAACAAAAACTGAAAGAATTTGCAAACACCAAGCCAGCTCTACAGGAAATATTGAAAGGGGTCCTCTAAGCAAAGAGAGAGCCTAAAAGTAGTAGATCAGAAAGGAACAGATACAATATACAATAACAGTCACCTTACAGGCAATACAATGGCACTAAATTCATATCTCTCAATGGTTACCCTGAATGTTAATGGGCTAAATGCCCCAATCAAAAGACACAGGGTATCAGAATGGATAAAAAAACAAAACCCATCTATATGTTGCCTACAAGAAACTCATTTTAAACCCGAAGACACCTTCAGATTTAAAGTGAGGGGGTGGAAAAGAATTTACCATGCTAATGGACATCAGAAGAAAGCTGGGGTGGCAATCCTTATATCAGATCAATTAGATTTTAAGCCAAAGACTATAATAAGAGATGAAGAAGGACACTATATCATACTCAAAGGATCTGTCCAACAAGAAGATCTAACAATTGTCAATATCTATGCCCCTAACGTGGGAGCAGCCAACTATATAAACCAATCAATAACAAAATCAAAGAAACACATCGACAATAATACAATAATATTAGGGGACTTTAACACCCCCCTCACTGAAATGGACAGATCATCCAAGCAAAAGATCAACAAGGAAATAAAGGCCTTAAATGACACACTGGACCAGATGGACATCACAGATACATTCAGAATATTTCATCCCAAAGCAACAGAATACACATTCTTCTCTAGTGCACATGGAACATTCTCCAGAATAGATCACATCCTCGGTCCTAAATCAGGTCTCAACCGGTATCAAAAGATTGGGATCATTCCCTGCATATTTTCAGACCACAATGCTCTGAAGCTAGAACTCAATCGCAAGAGGAAATTTGGAAAGAACCCAAATACATGGCGGCTAAACAGCATCCTTCTAAAGAATGAATGGGTCAACCAGGAAATTAAAGAAGAATTGAAAAAATTCATGGAAACAAATGATAATGAAAATACAACAGTTCAAAATCTGTGGGACACAACAAAGGCAGTCCTGAGAGGAAAATATATAGCGGTACAAGCCTTTCTCAAGAAACAAGAAAGGTCTCAGGTACACAACCTAACCCTACACCTAAAGGAGCTGGAGAAAGAACAAGAAAGAAACCCTAAGCCCAGCAGGAGAAGAGAAATCATAAAGATCAGAGCAGAAATCAATGAAATAGAAACCAAAAAAACAATAGAACAAGTCAACGAAACTAGGAGCTGGTTCTTTGAAAGAATTAATAAGATTGATAAGCCCCTGGCCAGACTTATCAAAAAGAAAAGAGAAAGGACCCAAATAAATAAAATCATGAATGAAAGAGGAGAGATCACAACTAACACCAAAGAAATATAGACAATCATAAGAACATATTATGAGCAACTCTATGCCAACAAATTTGACAATCTGGAAGAAATGGATGCATTCCTAGAGACCTATAAACTCCCACAACTGAACCAGGAAGAAATAGAAAGCCTGAACAGACCCATAACCAGTAAGGAGATTGAAACAGTCATCAAAAATCTCCAAACAAACAAAAGCCCAGGGCCAGATGGCTTCCCGTGGGAATTCTACCAAACATTTAAAGAAGAACTAATTCCTATTCTCCTGAGACTGTTCCAAAAAATAGAAATGGAAGGAAAACTTCCAAACTCGTTTTATGAGGCCAGCATCACCTCGATCCCAAAACCAGACAAGGATCCCATCAAAAAAGAGAACTACAGACCAATATCCTTGATGAACACAGATGCAAAAATTCTCACCAAAATACTAGCCAATAGGATTCAACAGTACATTAAAAGGATTATTCACCACGACCAAGTGGGATTTATTCCAGGGCTGCAAGGTTGGTTCAACATCCGCAAATCAATCAATGTGATAAAACACATTAATAAAAGAAAGAACAGGAACCATATGATACTCTCCATAGATGCTGAAAAAGCATTTGACAAAGTACAGCATCCCTTCCTGATCAAAACTCTTCAAAGTGTAGGGATAGAGGGCACATACCTCAATATTATCAAAGCCATCTATGAAAAACCCATCGCAAATATCATTCTCAATGGAGAAAAACTGAAAGCTTTTCCGCTAAGGTCAGGAACACGGCAGGGATGTCCGTTATCACCACTGCTATTCAACATAGTACTAGAAGTCCTAGCCTCAGCAATCAGACAACAAAAAGAAATTAAAGGCATCCAAATCAGCAAAGAAGAAGTCAAACTATCACTCTTCACAGATGATATGATACTATATGTGGAAAACCCAAAAGACTCCACTCCAAAACTGCTAGAACTTGTACAGGAATTCAGTAAAGTGTCAGGATATAAAATCAATGCACAGAAATCAGTCGCATTTCTCTACACCAACAACAAGATAGAAGAAAGAGAAATTAAGGAGTCCATCCCATTTACAATTGCACCCAAAACTATAAGATACCTAGGAATAAACCTAACCAAAGAGACTAAGAATCTATACACAGAAAACTATAAAGTACTCATGAGAGAAATGGAAGAAGACACAAAGAAATGGAAAAATGTTCCATGCTCCTGGATTGGAAGAATAAATATTGTGAAAATGTCTATGCTACCTAAAGCAATCTACACATTTAATGCAATTCCTATCAAAGTACCATCCATTTTTTTCAAAGAAATAGAACAAATGATCCTAAAATTTATATGGAACCAGAAAAGACCGCGATTAGCCAAAGGAATATTGAAAAAGAAAGCCAAAGTTGGTGTCATCACAATTCCGGACTTCAAGCTCTATTACAAAGCTGTCATCATCAAGACAGCATGGTACTGGCACAAAAACAGACACATAGATCAATGGAACAGAATAGAGAGCCCAGAAATAGACCCTCAACTCTATGGTCAACTAATCTTCGACAAAGCAGGAAAGAATGTCCAATGGAAAAAAGACAGCCTCTTCAATAAATGGTGTTGGGAAAATTGGACAGCCACATGCAGAAAAATGAAATTGGATCATTTCCTTACACCACACACGAAAATAGACTCAAAATGGATGAAGGACCTCAATGTGAGAAAGGAATCCGTCCAAATCCTTGAGGAGAACACAGGCAGCAACCTCTTTGACCTCAGCCGCAGCAACATCTTCCTAGGAACATCGCCAAAGGCAAGGGAAGCAAGGGCAAAAATGAACTATTGGGATTTTATCAAGATCAAAAGCTTTTGCACAGCAAAGGAAACAGTTCACAAAACCAAAAGACAACTGACAGAATGGGAGAAGATATTTGCAAACGACATATCAGATAAAGGGCTAGTGTCCAAAATCTATAAAGAACTTAGCAAACTCAACACCCAAAGAACAAATAATCCAATCAAGAAATGGGCAGAAGACATGAACAGACATTTCTGCAAAGAAGACATCCAGATGGCCAACAGACACATGAAAAAGTGCTCCATATCACTCGGCATCAGGGAAATACAAATCAAAACCACAATGAGATATCACCTCACACCAGTCAGAATGGCTAAAATTAACAAGTCAGGAAATGACAGATGCTGGCGAGGATGCGGAGAAAGGGGAACCCTCCTACACTGTTGGTGGGAATGCAAGCTGGTGCAACCACTCTGGAAAACAGCATGGAGGTTCCTCAAAATGTTGAAAATAGAACTACCCTATGACCCAGCAATTGCACTGCTGGGTATTTACCCTAAAGATACAAACATAGTGATCCGAAGGGGCACGTGCACCCGAATGTTTATAGCAGCAATGTCTACAATAGCCAAACTATGGAAAGAACCTAGATGTCCATCAACAGACAAATGGATAAAGAAGAAGTGGTATATATATACAATGGAATACTATGCAGCCATCAAAAGAAATGAAATCTTGCCATTTGCGACGACGTGGATGGAACTAGAGGGTATCATGCTTAGCGAAATAAGTCCATCAGAGAAAGACAACTATCATATGATCTCCCTGATATGAGGGAGAGGAGATGCAACATGGGGGGTTAATGGGGTAGGAGAAGAGTAAATGAAACAAGTTGGGATTGGGAGGGAGACAAACCATAAGTGACTCTTAATCTCACAAAACAAACTGAGGGTTGCTGGGGAGAGGGGGGTTGGGAGAGGGGGGGTGGGGTTATGGACATTGGATAGGGTATGTGCTATGGTGAGTGCTGTGAAGTGTGTAAACCTGGAGATTCACAGACCTGTACCCCTGGGGAAAATATAAATATATGTTTATAAAAAATAAAATAAAAAAAAAACCACAAAAAACACAAGGAACTAGAAAAAGAAGAAACTTAGCTGAAATTTAGTAGAGGAAGGAAATAAGAAAAATCAGAAATAGAGGTCAGAATAAATAATAACATAACATTCAATAAAATGACCAGTTTAAAAAAAAAAAGTTGGGTATATTAAGAAAGAAGACTCAAAAACCAAAGTGAGAAATGGAAGAGAAAACAGCAGAACAGATAACCACAAATAGTGCAATAAAAGGTTATCATAACTAGATAGCTTAGGAAAAAAAAAATACTGGATAATTCCTAAAAACACACATTACCATGAATCTTGAATGCAAAAGATAGGAAATCTTCTTAGACCAATAATAAGAATGAAAATTGAAGTAGGAATCAAAACTATCACATCACACAAAAGCCCAAGACCACATGGTTTCATTACTGAATTCTATCAAACATTTAAAAAGGTAATTAAGGAAAAACTATCAAAATCTTACAAATAATGGAAGAGGGGGAACATAACAAAATCATTCCATGAAGCCAGTATTACTCTGATGCCAAAGCGGGATTAAACAACACAAGAACAAAAAAGTCTAGTTTGTCCAATATAAGTACTGCTACTCTGACTTTCTCTTCACGTTTTTTTTTTTAATTTTTAATTATTTTTTATTTTAATTATTTTATATTTTAATTTTAATTTTTTTTATTTTTTATTTTTATTTTTTAAATTTCTTTTCAGAGTAACAGTTCATTGTTTTTGCACCACACCCAGTGCTCCATGCAATACGTGCCCTCCATAATACCCACCACTTGGCTCCCCCAACCTCCCACCCCCCACACCTTCAAAACCATCAGATTGTTTTTCAGAGTTCATAGTCTCTCATGGTTCACCTCCCCTTCCAATTTCCCTCAACTTCCTTCTGCTCACATGTTGTTTTAAGGTGCAGTAGGAAAGAAGGATTACTTGGGAATTGATCCCCAAAGGTATTTGTTTTCCTAGTACCAGAGAATTTGAACACTTGAACTGATGTTACCAGCAAGATGGGGCAAGAGTGGAAGTTGAAATGGGGCACAATAGAAGTCTGATGAATATGTTAAAGGGAGTTCGTGCAGCCAAAAAGTCACTGTATTTATAAACTCCTAGTGATTCCAGAGGAAGCGAAAGGACAAGGCAATAGTCCTAATATCCTACATGGTGTTGGCAAAAGAAAAATGTTTATCACTGCTGGAACTCCTGGGAAGCATCTATTCAACTTCCTATTCTTCTCGCCCCTACTCCTTATGTCAGACACATTTTCAGCCCTTTTTCTTGAATATTTGACAAGGTAGTTCTTTAAACTTTTTTTTTTTTTTTAAACTTGTTTTTTAAGTGGCATCTGGGTGGCTCAATCAGTTAAGTGTCTGCCTTTGGCTCGGGTCATGATCCCAGGGTCCTGGGATTAAGCCTGGCATTGGGTTCCCTGCTCAGTGGGAAGCCTCCTCTGCTTGTTGCTCCCCGTGCTTGTGCACTCTCTCTCTGTCAAATGAATAAATAAAATCTTAAAAAAAAGATGTTTTTTAAGACACGCCACCTCTAGTCTTAAACATTTCTCATTTCTCCTTTAACTCACTATGCCATTGGAGCTTTAAAAACCAAACCTATATTAGATATTGTTATCCAATTCAACCATAATTTATTGAGCATCCAGGGGCTAGTTGTGCTAAATGTGGGGAGGAAGAGATAAGGATACTGCTGCTTCAGATGCTGGCATACCGGCAGGTTAGTGGGGGTAGATTTGCATTCAGTAAGTAGACTACACAGTACTCTATGCACTCTGGTGCAGGTGGACTGAAACGGACAGTTCTGGGGATATTTGGAGTGCTGAACTGGGGTTACATTTCAGTTGGTTAGAAGATGGCTGGGAGCTCCCTGAGTGACAGAAGATGGGGGAAGGGTTGAGGAGGGCTTTTAGGGGGGAAGAGAAGGGAACAGCATGGTGTGTCTCAGAAATGGATGGAAGGGTATGACTAAAGCATACAGGGTAGGTTTAGGGGAGTGGGGAGGGGTATGGATTAAAAGAGAGGAGCCAGTTCCTGGGGGTCTGGTGTGCTGGGTGAGGTTTGGTACAGGGGCAATGTTCTCCTATATCTACATGTAAAAAGATTTTATAATATATATATATATGTATATATATATTATATATTATAAAATCAGCTATAATTGTGTCTAGTGCTTTTCTTTTATTTAAAAAAATGTCTTGGCTATCTTTTCATATTAGTACACAAAGAGCTTCCTCCTCCTCCTTTTTTTTTTTTTTAAGTTACTGTACAGTATTCAGTAACTTAAAATTATTCACTGAGTGAATGTATGATAATAGCTAACTTCATATTGCTGGAAATTTAGGTAGTTTCTGATCTTTTGCACTGCAAAAGTGCCACAACGAATAACCAACCATGTACATGTGTCATTTTTACAATCTGCTGATATGTCTGCATGATAAATTCCTAAAAGTGGAATTGCTACATCAAATGTGTGCATTTGTAATTTTAATAGATATTGCCAAATTGCCTCTGTATGAGTTGTTCCAATTTGCATTCTCACCAGCAACATAGAGTTCATCTTTTCTCCACTGCTTTGCCAAAAAAGTTGTGTCCAAATTTTCAAAACATTGCCAACTATATAAATTCAAGAGTATATTTTAATTTGCATTTTTTCTTATTATGAATATGATTGAGGGTATTTCCTATATTTAAGAGACATTTGTATTTCCTTTTCTGTGAACTATTTATTCACTTCTTTTGCCTTTTATATCAATTTTTTATTGGTTGTAGGAATTCATTATTTATTAATTAAATGAATACATACATTTCTGGATGTTACTATTTTTTTTTTTTTTTACTTTGCTTATGGTGTTTTTGCTTTGCAGAAAATTTAACATAAGTAGCCAAAGATAATCAGTTGTTTAAAAATTGTTTTTAAGTTTTATAAAGTATAATAGTTATAAAGGTCTCTGTTATTCTGGAGTTGTAAAAAAAAATTCTGTTTTCTCACTAATACTTCATGGTTTTCTTTGTTCTTTAAGTTTAATTCTAATTTTTTTTTTTTTTTAAGTTTTAAAGGTATTTGGAAGTTTTCTTGATACAAAGTTGCCCTGGGTAGAGAATTAGCCTAGACCAGGAAAATAAGTAATTGAGAGTGAAAAATTCAAACTCATCTGAAGATGTTCTTTTATCCTAAAAGAGTAGAGTGATTGCAAAAACTTCTCAAGTGGAAGGTAGTTGCCATGATTTCAACACTCCAAAATACTAGAAGCAATTCCATTTCTATACTTTGTTATTTACTCCAGCAGTGTATTAAATATAACTTAAGTAAAGAAGGGTCTTTCCTTATATTAGCTTAGAGGCAGACACAAAGAATTCTGATCAGGGGTTAAGTATGGAATAGAACAACAGAAAGTTAGAGACCTTTAAAATATTGTGAGGCCTGGACCAGAATTTTGAAAACAAATGACATAGTAGCTATCTATCTATCTATCTATCTATCTATTTATGATGTTTGTCGTAGGTGGTGGTGAGTGAGGGCAAGAGCAGAAACACGTTAGGGGGAGAGGGAGGGAGAGAATCCCAGGGAGACTGCCTGCTGATAAATAATGACTTTAAAATAGCCCTTGAATTCATGTTTTATCATCAGTTGGCTTCAGTCAGGCCAGGTTTTGCTGCCAAATGAGTTTGTAAAAAAATTTGTTTCCATAGATCTTGGATATCAGCCCTTTGTCTGTAGTGTCATTTGCAAATATCTTCTCCCATTTCATGGGTTGCCTCTTTGTTTTGTTGACTGTTTCCTTTGCTGTGCAGAAGCTTTTGATCTTGATGAAGTCCCAAAAGTTCATTTTCGCTTTTGTTTCCTTTGCTTTTGGAGACATGTCTTGAAAGAAGTTGCCGTGGCCAATGTTGAAGAGGTTACTGCCTATGTTCTCCTCTAGGATTTTAATAGATTCCTGTCTCACATTGAGGTTTTTTATCCATTTCGAGTTTATCTTTGTGTATGGTGTAAGAGAATGGTCGAGGGTCGAGTTTCATTCTTCTACACATAGATGTCCAATTTTCCCAGCACCATTTATTGAAGAGACTGTCTTTTTTCCACTGTTTTATTTTTTCCTGCTTTGTTGAAGATTAGTTAACCATAGAGTTGCGGGTCTATATCTGGGCTCTCTACTCTGTTCCACCAGTCTATGTGTCTATTTTTCTGCCAGTATGATATGGTCTTGATGATCACTGCTTTGTAGTAAAACTTGAAATCAGGCAATGTGATGCCTCCAGTTTTGTTTTTCTTTTTCAACATTTCCCAAAGATACAGATGTAGTAAAAATAAGGGCCATCTGTACCCCCCAATGTTCATAGCAGCAATGGCCACAGTTGCCAAATTGTGGAAAGAGCCAAGATGCCCTTCAACAGATGAATGGATAAAAAAGATATGGTCCATATATACAATGGAATATTACACCTCCATCAGAAAGGATGAATACCCAACTTTTGTATCAACATGGACGGGACTGGAAGAGATTATGCTGAGTGAAATATGTCAATTATCATATGGTTTCACTTACTTGTGAAGCATAAGGAATAACACGGAGAACTTTGGGAGAAGGAGAGGAGAAGTGAATTGGGGAAATCAGAGGGGGAAACAAACCATGAGAGACTGCGAACTCTGAGAAACAAACTGAGGGTTTTGGAGGGGAGGAGGAGTGAGGTGCTGGGTGAGCTTGGTGGTGAGTATGAAGGAGGGCAGGTATTACATGGAGCACTGGGTGTGGTACATAAACAATGAATCTTAGAACCCTGAAAAATATAATTTAAAAATTTGTTTCTAGGACTTTCTGAATTTCTGTCTTCAGAATTTCAGTTAAGAGATTGTGGACTTGCATTCTGCAAATCATCAGAGTTGTTTCTCTGCAATGAATTTCCCTGTATTTTTCATTATCAGAAGAGGATAGTTCTCTGTGGCAAGGGTGGAAGGGATTATACTCTTTGGAAAATGACTACAAGAGTAGAAAGGAAGACTTATGTTTCAAATATGTCTTTACTTATAGTCTCACTTGATCGAATACCATGAACAAAACTCTTCCCGTCTAATGTGTTTCTGTATGGACCATGCTCAGATAAAACCAAAAGTCATTTTTCTCCATATATTTCAGAGTTTCCTGATCACTTCTCTTGTGGCTTGTTGCTAATATTCTACTGGCTAAATAATTCTGCATATGTGTTTACACTGTGCATAGCTTTAGGTATTGGGGGAAACAAAGGAGAGATGCTCTTGTAGTCCATTTAGAGAGACAAACAAGAAAACCAGTGTGGTTGAGGGCTGAGTACAAATAGGAACAGGGTGCTTTTGGGGCACAGAGGAAGCACAGCTAAACTAAATAAAGGGAGACAAGAGAGCTGGAACTGAGTTCTGAACACCTAAGAATCCTGAGGTTGTTCTTTTAACCTAAAAGAGTAGAGTGATTGAGAAAACTTCTTTTGAGTGGAAGGTAGCTTCCATGATTTCAACACTTCCAAATACTAAAAGTAATTTTATTTCAATTATTTTTTTGTTTATTTCAGCAATGTCTTAAATATAACTTAGGTGGGTAAAGAAAAAGTGAAGAACCGGGGGGAAAAAATGGAGGAAAGATACATACACAAGGTGCATGTGTAGGGAAGTTCAAATGGCTTTGTTGGGCTGGAGTGAAAAGTGCATGTAGGGGGATGGGTAAAGTACAGCCAGAGATGTAGAGAAGAGATCATGTGTCCTGAGCAATGGACTATAACCTATAACCACTGTTTTTGAAAGCTAGGGGGTAAGGGATAACATTGAATAATTTTTAAGCAGAAATCTGACATGACTGTGTTTGCTTTTGATACACTGTGATATTTCTGTGGAGGGCAAATTTAGGTGGGCTGGAGGGAATCTGGGAGACCTAGGTTAAAAAAAAATGATGAAGCCCTAACCTAGCAGGATGGGTAGGAGGAGGGAAGGCTTGAGAAGTATTAAGATGGTAGAAGCTATAGGGACCAATGATTGACCGAATGTGGAAAAGGTAGAAGTAAAAACGAGTCCCAGTTTTCTTGATTGAGCAGTTTGGTGGATGGTGGTGCCTTTCCTGGGG
The DNA here is from genome assembly GCF_010015895.1 of Lontra canadensis. Lineage (NCBI taxonomy): Eukaryota > Metazoa > Chordata > Mammalia > Carnivora > Mustelidae > Lontra > Lontra canadensis. The sequence goes on along the minus strand of NW_022631045.1, from coordinate 10,241,340 downwards.
AGGAGCTGGTTTGGAGAAAGGTGATCAGTTCTGCTTTGTGTATGCTGAATTTGCATGTGGGATAAACTAATGGGAAGTTACCTAGGACGTGGTCAGCAGAGTGTTGGCAAGTGGGAAAGAAGTCAGCGCCAGAGAGTAGATTTGGGCATTATCTCACTACTCCTGGTTTCTATGCTAGGGATTCAGTTGTGGCTATTTAGGATAGACCTATAAAGAGTAAAGAAGAGAAATTCTGGGTCTGTGCCTTAAAGAGACAAATGTATCTTCTATACAAATTGGGAAGCTATTTTTTTTTTTTTAACAATTTCCTGATGGGGGTGCCCATAAACAATGCACTAACCTTTCCAGCTGACTGGAACGACTGCTCAGATCGGTTAACAAGCAGCAGAAAATGGCTAGAATGGAAAAGTGGCAGATGGGGCCTAACTCTGCTGCTCTTAATTTGAAATTAAAGAGTTTAAACTTTCTTTCCAAGGAATCTCAGTGATCCACCCTTCCACACTAAAGAGGTGATATGGGTGGCAAATTATGGTCTCAAATAGTCATCATAAAACAGGCTTCATTTCTTGTCTTCCTATATTTTACCAGTGGGAGAAGGTTGAAATGTTGTGGGCTTAATGCACATAAGGACTTGGAATTATAGAGGGTGGTCAGGTCAAATTTCAGAATTTAAGTCTGTTATTGTTTAGTATGAACTATCATGTTGTTGTTCTCCAGCTCTGGGGAAGCTGTCACATCCACATCTTTCTGTCTCAGAATGTAAGCAAAAGATAGGAAAGAAGTTTCTAGAATCTCTCTCCATTCCCATTTTATGCTATTGTAACACTCATTTAGTATGTTACAGAGTTAAAAATATTGCTTTATTTTCTTCAAATCATGGAGCTATTTTATCTCCTACAGGACTTCTGCATATTGCACCCCCCCTGCCCGCCCCAGTTCTTACTCGTGACTGGCACTTTCTCATTCTTCAAGTTTCAGACTATATGCTACCTTCCTCCCTGATCACCAACTGCAAATTCATCTCCCTCTCTCCCTTCTCAGCAGTCTGTCCATTTGTCTACTTGCTTTGTATATTTTCCTTACTCAGTTTTAAATTTCACAAGGTAATAACACATGTCTGGGTTCACTATCCTTTTCTAACAACAATAAAAATAATCATAGATATTTCGAATGCATTCTCATTTGAACCATCAATTATACCAAGGAGTGGTATTAACATATCTCCTTGATAAATGAGAAGTTTGAGGCCCAGAAAGTTCAGGTAAATAACCCAGGGCCACACAGCTAGGAAGTTCAGAACTGCACTCCATCCCAGGATTTCTGATGGACAGGCCATTGCTGCTTTCATCACCATGAGTGCAACATCACAATGTCACCTTTCAAAGGAGGGATGTTGCTCTCAAATAAGCCACCTACTTGGGAAGCTTTCACTTGACCGTCTTTCCCTTTAAGACCGTTTCTTTTATTGCCCCCCTGAAATCTTAAGTAGATTTATTAGAACTCCATAGAGGGATGATTTTGTTTTCCCTGTAAAGGGGAAATAGCCACTGCTTTCAGAACTGATTAGGAGTGATGTCTTTCCCTGGGGACACAATCAGCCCTGGAGAGGAGGTTCTGATGATGTCTCAGTTCCTTTCTCCTGCTTTGCCCTGGAGGAGGTGAATGGCTTTCAGCCTTACTTTTTAATGACTATGTAAGGGAAAAAGAAAGCGCTGCTGCCAGAGAAGAGGTTGATCATATTGGAAATGGTAATGGGCGTGCAAGGTTATAAGCCTTGTGTCATTGGCAGGTCGCTGACTTCAGAGTCCTTTCCCTATACATGGTAATTATTTCAAGAAGCTAACTAATTGCCAATTTCTCCCATTAAATTACATCTCTTCCTGTCATTAAGCAACTGTAAAACAGATCCATAAGTAAAAGTGCCAACTCTGTATTTACTTGCACCACCTCTTCCCTTAATATTTACTTCCAAACTAGGCAGGAGGAGGCCACGCTGACAAATCAGAATTTCAGAGAGCACTGACAGCCCTCTGATTAGAATAAGATGAAATTTAAATTGCTCTGGGTAAGACTCATCCTCCTCCTCACTCCCCAGAACTATCTTAGACTTATTTTAAACAAAAAAACCCCACTTCTGATGTCTTTATTTTGTTTTCAGGCCATAATCCCCCATACCTCCCCCCCCCCATTCTGATAAATTCCTCCTTGTTTACTACAATGGTATAGGGGAAACCACTTTAAATGCTGTCATCTCAGTTTGCTCTCTGAACAAAGAGAATAACACAGAGCAGTAGAAAATCCCTTCAAGGACACCATGGTAGTTCTACTGTATCAAAAACAACTCAAAGCTCACTGTTGTGCAAACATATCATTGTATTTTGCAAGGTCATGTTGAAGCAGAGATTTAATTTCTAGCCTCAGCAAAACCTTCTGTACATACAAGCCAGAAGATCCAGCAAATGACCCTTCAGTTAATGAAATAGGAGGAGAAATTCTAATCTATATTTTTCTATATTTTGCAGATCTATAATTATATACGTTAATATACTGAAAAATAGACATTATTAAAAATAATTGTACATGAGCTTCTATATAGTATATAAAAAAGGATGCAGAGCAAAAAGACTAGAAATGTGGGAAGTTATTGATACTGGTTGTTACTGGATGGTGGGCCAACAGGAGGTTTGTTTTACTCTCATCTATTATGTAATTAGCATGTGTTACTTTCAAAATGGAAAATTAAACAAAAAAAGAGTTAGAGGAAACACACTAGTGTGGTAGTGTATACAACACTTACAATAAACAAAAGTGATGGAGAAGCACACTGGACAAGAGTTATGTAGCAAAACCAGGAACCTTGTACTATAAACTGAAAGAAAAAGAGTCTAAATAATTTGGTTCACCAAATTAAAACTATACATGAAAATGATACAAACACTTCAGTGGACATCTATGTATAGCATATGCTTTGTTATTTATGGTTAGTTTTACCATTCTATTTCATGAGTATCTTTTTAAAAAAATTTATCACGCTTACTGTTTAAAAGCCTTATTGAAGTATAATTTATAATATTTACCCACTTTAAATGTATGAATTAATTTTTAATTTATAGAGTTGAGCAGCCACCACTAAGCTATAATTTTTCCTTTTTTATTTCATTTCCATTTTTTCACTTCATCTCATTTCATTTTTTAAAAATAACAATTCCAGTATAGTTAACACACAATGTTATATTAGTTTCAAGTGTATAATACAGTGATTCAACACTTCCATATATTACTCAGTGCTCATCAAGATAAGGCTACTCTTAATCCCCTTCATTTATTTCATCCTCCCCCCACCCACCACCTCCCCTTTAATAATCACCAGTTTGTTCTCTGTAGTTAAGAGTCTGTTTTTTGGTTTGTCTCTTTTGGTTCCTGTTCATTTGTTTCTTAAATTCTACATGAGTGAAACCATATGGTATTTATCTTCCTCTCACTGTCTTATTTTACTTAGCATTTTTTTAAAAGATTTTATTTATTTATCAGATAGAGATCACAAGTAGGCAGAGAGACAGGCAGAGAGAGAGGGGGAAGCAGGCTCCCTGCTGAGTGGAGAGCCCGATGTGGAGCTCTATCCCAGGATGCTGGGATCATGACCTGAGCCGAAGGCAGAGGCTTAACCCGCTGAGCCACCCAGGCGCCCCTTGCTTAGCATTTATACTCAAGCTCCATCCATGTCATTGTAAATGGCAAGATTTTATTCTTTTTTTTAAGGCTAATAATATTCTGGTGTGTGTGTGTGTGTGTGTGTATACCTTTTTGGTATCCATTCATCTATCACTGGACTGTGTGGGCTGTTTGCATAATTTGGTAACTGTAAGTAATACTGCAATAAATATAGGGCTGCATAAATACTTTTAAATTAGTGTTTTTGTATTCCTTGGTAAATACCAGTAGTGTGATTACTGAATCATAGGGTAGTTCTGTTAAATTTGTAAGGAACCTCCATACTGTCTTCTACAGTGGCTATACCAGTTTGCACTCCCACCAACAGTACCTGAGGGTTCCTTTTTCTCCATATCCTCAACAAACTTTGGTTTCTTGTGTTGTTGATTTTAGCCATTCTCACTAGTGTGAGGTAATATCTCGTGGTTTTGACTTTCATTTCCCTGATGATGAGTGATGTTGAGTGTCTTTTTTGGGTCTGTTGTCCATCTAACTTCTTTGGAGATATATCTGTTCATATCTTCTGCTCATTTTTAAATTGGATTATTTGGGGTTTTTCTGGTGTTGAGTTGTATATGTTCTTTATATATTTTGGACACTAAATCCTTATTGGATATGTCATTTGCAAATATCTTCTCTCATTCCATAGGTTGTCTTTTAGTTTTGTTGATTGTTTCTTTGGCTGTGTAAAAGCATTTAACTTTGGTGTAGTCACCATTGTTTATTATTTTTTTTTTTTTGCTTTTATTTCCCTTGCCTCAGGAGACTTATCTAGAAAAATGTTGCTATGGCTGATGTCAGAGAAATTACTGCCTATACTCTCTCCTAGGATTTTTAGGGTTTCAGTTCACAGTTTTAGGTCCTTAATCCATGTTGAGTTTATTTTTGGGTATGCTGAAAGCTAGGGATCTGGTTTCATCTTTTTGGATGTAGCTGTCCAGTTTTCCCAACACCATTTGTTGAAGAGACCATCTTTTTCTCATTGCATATTCTTGGTCCCTTGTGGAAGATTAATTGATCATGTAATCATGGGTTTATTTCTGGGCTCTGTATTTGTTCCATTGATTTATTTGTCTTTTTTTGTACCAGTACCATGACTGTTTTGATCACTTTAGCTTTGTAGTATTGCTTAAAATCTGGGATTGTGATACTTCCAGTTTTATTTATCTTTTTCAAGACTGTTTTGGCTGTTCGAGGTCTTATGTGGCTCCAAACAAATTTTGGGATTATTTGTTCTAGCTCTGGGAAAAATGCTGATGATATTTTGATAGGGATTGCATTAAATCTGTAGATTGCTTTGGGTAGTATATACCTTTTAATGATGTTTGTTCTCCCAGTCCATGAACATGGACTCCTCGTATTTGTTTGTGTCATCTTTGATTTATTTCCTCACCATTTTATAGTTTTCATAATATAGATGTTATACATCCTCAGTTAAGTTTATTCCTAGGTATTTTATCATTTTCAGTGCAAGTATAAATGGGATGGTTTTCTTAATTTCTCTTTCTGCCACTTTATTGTTAGTGTAGAGGAATGCAATGGATTTCTGTAAATTGATCTGTATTCTGTGAACTGAATTCATAGATCTGTTCTAGTAGATTTTTGGTGGACTTCTTAGGGATTTATGTACAGTATCATGTCTTCTGCAAGTAGTGAAAGTTTTATTTCTTAGTTACCACTTGGGGTGCCTTTTGTTTCTTTATGTTACCTGATTGCCATGGCTGGGATTTCCAGTACTGTGCTGAATAACAGTGGTGAGAGTGAACATCCTTCTGTTGTGCCTTACCTTGGGGAAAAAGCTCTTAGTTTTTCCTCATTGAGGATGGATGTTAGCTGTGGGCTTTTCATATAAAACCTTTATTGTGATGAGGTATGTTCCCTCTAAATCTACTTTATTGAGGACTTTTTTTTTTTTAAATCATGAATGGATATTGTCAAATGCTTTGTCAAATGCTTTTTCTTCATCCTTGAAATGATCATATGGTTTTTATCTTTTCTCTTATTGATGTGAAGTATCACATTGATTTGCAAATGTTGGACCATGTTTGCATCTTAGGAATAAATCCTACTTGATCATAGTGAATGATTTTTTTTAAAGTATTGTTTTACTCCATTTGCTAATATTGTATTGAAAACTTTTGGATCTATGTTTGTCAGAGATATTGCCCTGTAGTTCTGTTGGTATTTTTGGTATGTTTTTTGGGTTTTGTTTGTTTGTTTGTTTGGTGTCTTTATTTGGTTTTGGTATCAGGATAATGCTGATTTTCTACCTCTTTCTACCTCTTGTGTTTTGTTTTGTTTTTTAAAGTTGTGAATAATATGTATTAACTCTTGTTTAAATGTTTAGTAGAATTCACTCGTGAAGCCATCTGGTCCTGGACTTTTGCTTTCTTAAGTTATTTTTTTTAATTATTAATTCAATTTCATTGCTATTAATTGGTCTGTTCAAATTTTCTATTTCTTCCTGCTTCAGTTTTGGTTGCTTATATGTTTCCAGGAATTTATTCATTTCTTCTAAGTGTCTTCTTTGTCTGTTGTTACAGTCTTTGTTGTAAAGTCTATTTTCTTTTAAAGATTTTATTTATTTATTTGACAGAGAGAGAGAGAGAGAGAGATTACAAGTAGGCAGAGCAGCGGGCAGAGAGAGAGTGGGGAAGCAGGCTCCCCGCTGAGCAGGGAGCCTGGTGTGGGGCTCGATCCCAGGACCCTGGGATCATGACCTGAGCTGAAGGCAGAGGCTTAACCCACTGAGCCACCCAGGTGCCCCTGTAAAGTCTTATTTTGTCTGATATAGTATTGCTACCCTGGCTTTCTTTTCACATTCTTTTGCATGATAAATATTTCTCTATCCCCTCACTCTCAATCTGCATGTATCTTTAGGTCTAAAATAAGTCTCTTATAGGCAGCATATATATGTCTCCTTTTTTTCACTACAATGTCTTTTGATTAGAGCATTTAGTCCATTGACATTCAAAGTAATTATTGATAGGTATGCATAAGTTCCCAGTTTCTTACTTGTGTTATTGTTGTTTTTGTAGTTCTTCACTGATCCTTTCTTCTCTTGCTCTCTTGTCTCATGATTTGCTGGCTTTCTTTAGGGATATACCTGAATTTTTTTCTTTTTATTTTTTACATATATATTACTGGTTTTTGATTTGTGGTTACTATTAGGATTGTACATAACATCTTCTGCATAGAGCAGTCTGTATTAAGTTGATGGTTGCTGAAGTTTGAACCTATCCCTTACTCCTCTCCCCACTGCATCTTAAGTATATGGTGTCCTTTTATTTTGTAATGCCCTTGACTGATTTTTATAGATATACTTATTTTTTCTGCTTTTGTGCTTCTTACTTTTCTTACTCTTGCTTATGGTCTTTCTGTAGGGCTGGTCTAGTGGTCATGAATTCCTTTCACTTTTGTTTGTCTGGGAAATTCTTACTGTCTCCTTCTATCCTGAGTGATAGCCTTGCTGGATAGAGTATCCTTGCCTATAGATTTTTCCTTTCAGCAATTTGAATATATAATGCCATTCTCTTATGGACTGCAAAGTTTCTGCCAAAAAATCTGCTCAGAGCCTTATAGGGTTTCTCTTGTATACAATTGTTTACTTTTGCTGCTTTTAAAATTCTCTTTTTATTACTGCTTTTGCTATTTTAATTATTATGAGTCTTGGTGTGGACCTTCTTGGGTTGATTTTTGTTGGGGGAATCTCTGTCTTTCTGTATCTGTATATGTTTCCTTCTCCAGATTAGGGAAGTTTTCAGCTATTATTTCTCCAAATAAATTTTCTAACCCCCTTTCCCTTTCTTCTCCTTCTGGGAGCCCTATAATGTGAAGGGTATTATGCTTGATGGAGTCACTGAGTTCCTTAAGTCTATTCTCATTTTTCATAGTTTCCCCCCCCCCTCACCTGGTCAACTTGATTACTTTCCATTATTTTGTCCTCCAGGTCACTAATTAATTCCTCTGCTACCTCCAGCCTGCTATGTATTCTACTTAGTGTATTTTTAATTTCATTTATTGTATTCTTCATCGCTGATTGGTTCTTCTTCTTTTTTTAATCTCTATGTTAAGTGTCTTACTGTTGTCCTCCCCTCTTCCCAAGTCCAGTGAGTACATTTATGATCATTATTTAAAATTCTCTATCAGGCATATTTCTTATATCTATTTTACTTAGGTCTCTTGCTGTGATTTTATTCTTTCATTTGGCATATTTTCTTTGGTCTCCTCTTTCTGTCTAACTCTGTCTATTTGTATGTTTGGAAAGTCAGATACATTTCTTTCTTTTTTTTTTTTAAGATTTTATTTATTTATTTGACAGAGAGAGATCACAAGTAGGCAGAGAGGCAGGCAGAGAGAGAAAGGGAAGCAGGCTCCCTGCTGAGGAGAGCCTGATGCGGGGACTCGATCCCAGGACCCTGAGATTGTGACCTGAGCCGAAGGCAGCGGCTTAACCCACTGAGCCACCCAGGCGCCCCTCAGATACATTTCTTGCTCTTTAAAGTAATTGCCTTATGAGGTAGAGTTCCTTTAGTGCCCTATAGTGCAATGCCATCTGTTCACCAGAACCTGGATCCTCAGGGTGTCCCCTTGCTGTGCCCTGCTGCTGTGTCTTGGGCACTTTTTCCTTTAGCTTAGTCATCTGTAATGGCTCTCTTTGCCTGTTTTGGGCAATGTTTTGTCCCTGTGGTATTAGTGGACCAGCCTGCATCTGCCTTGGGCTTAAGTTGAGTCCAGTGAGGCATTTTCCAGAGATGCAGTGGCACCAAGCTGCAGTGCACTTTCCCTGTGTTGTCCCTTGTGAAGTTTTCATGGTGGGCGGGGCCTGCAATCAGACCAACTGTCTGGCCCCAACCCATTTTCTGGGGTCTCAGTCTAACTTGGTGTGGCATTTATCTTACCTTCGCCCAGGGTGGAGTCACTCTGGACTGGTCCAGGCCTCTGTTGGGGCTGCTTGCACACTGCCAGGCTCATGGCCTCGATTTAAATGGACTCTGACCAAGAATATATTGGAGGGAATGCTGCTAATTAGGGTGGGGTGTGAAGTTTTAGCAAGGCATGCTCTGGTTTAATGAGATCCATGTCTGCTGCCACCTTGAGCAGGGCTAGCCAGTCTGGGTCCACTGGGTGCATAATTTTAACAAGGTGTGCATAGGTCTTCCATAGGGTCCATTGCTACCACTGACAGGACTGAGGACCTACAAAAAGCATGCAAGGAATTGACAAGGTTCACACCAGTCTACTGGGAGAGGGGACCCATAGTACCAGAACTGAGGCAAGCATGAGTGGAAAGGACAGATCCACTGAAGCCCAGTGGGATGGGGCTCATTATAAGCATGTTGGGTAGTGGGTGTCATGCTGGTTCCCACAGGTGGGAACCACATGTGGCTATATGTTTATGCTGGAGGGCGGGGAAGGGAAATGGAGCCTGCCAGCTCTTTTGTGTCTGGAGAAGTCCCTCAGCCAACCCTGCCCCTCTGGGTCACACTCTGAGATTAAAAAGTAACTCTTCCTCCCATATGCCTCAGATATTTTTCAAATTGCTGCTTCTACACTGTATCTCTATAGGCTGCTTGTCATGGTGTCTCTTTCAAGGCAGGTACTTTGCTTCTTATTGCACCTGGGATCTACCAGAACAGTCTGCTGATTTTTAAAATTCCAGTCTTTAAGTCCAGCTGGTTGTATGAACTCATGAAATTTGGGCCATCTAGTTTTGAAAGCCAAATATAGGGATTCATCTCCCCTCTGCCGGCTTCCCAGGGTGATAGTCTGTTTCTTTTCCTTCCATGTGCTTGTAGCTCCCTCCTTCCCACTGATGGTTCAAGGTTCTGTTAAGCTCCCTACTGATCTCTGCGTTTCCTACCATCTTCAATGTGGCCTCTTCTCTACCTTTAATGTGTAGTTTGTTCTGCTAATCTTTGGGTCATTTTCTGGATTGCTTATTGTGATGTGTTATCTAGTTGTATCCTTGGGATGAGGTATGCTTAGGGTCCTCCCACTCCACCATCTTCCTAGTGTCTCCTCCTTGGAAATCACCTTTGCCTGAGACAACAGGGAAAGAATAATAAGTTTCTTTGTTACTTCTCAGAGAAGTTTGAGGTCAGATCCAAATTTCCCCAAGTTGATGACTAATAGCAGTTACAAAGAAGTAAAAGGAAGGAAAAACAAAAGCTCATCTATTAAGCATTTTATTTCATCCCTGATGATCCAGAAGCCCTCCCTGTTGGTTTTCTTTGTTATACAGTTGGTAAGTAAGTGACTTTGGCAACTTACCAAGCCTGTCTGTGCTTTTGTTCTCTTATCTGAAAATAGAAGTAAAAATGTCTTCTATCATAGGATTGTCATAAGGATAACATGATTTAACTTATAGGATTTCTTTCTTTTTTTTTTAAGATTGTATTTATTTCACAGAGAATGAGAGAGTGATTGCATGCAAGCAGGGGGTAGGAGCAGAGGGAAAGGGAGAAGCAGATTCCCCACTGAGCAGGGAGCCCAGTGTGGGGCTTGATCCCAGGGCCCTGGGATCATGACCTGAGTTGAAGGCAGATGCTTAACCAACTGAGACACTAACTTAAATGATTTGTTAAAACACTGTCTGACATAAAGGCAAATGCTCCATAAGTGGTATAAGCCCTCTTATACCATTATTTCCCTCCAGCAGTCAGAGCAGCATCATCATCACCATCATCATCTTCACCACCACCACCACATTAACAACAATAGCCTTAAAAATAGCCTAGTGGGGATGCTGAAGATGGTGGCAAATCAGCTTGGACAAGAATTTCTCATTTACACTTTTGCTATTCCTCCTTCAGGAGCCAGGATTATTTCAAGAATTGACAGAGGTTCAGTGGATCTCAGGCACAGTGCACTATCCTGATTCAGGCATTTATTTTAAAAAAAGGTTGTTTTATTTTCAAATTCAGAAAAATTTAGAGAAAAAAAATTTAAAACCACTTAAGGTATTCTAGTTTGCGGAGGCCACTGTGATGTGTATGTTCTAAGTTTCCCATATGCGGGTAACTGAAAAGGAATAAAATGACTCATCTGGTTTGTTTTCCATAATCTCTCATGAACTTTGCTAGTTTAGACCTTTAAGTGGAAAAAAAGAAAATCTTGATTTTGTTGTTTAATAGCAGAGACCTTTTTTCTCTATAAGCATTCTCTCTATACATACATTTATACAGATGACAGTCCCTCAGCCCTTTCATTTTACTTCTTGGTTTAACTGTAATACTGTGTTAGTGATTTTTTTCAGTTTTCTCTTTTAACTGGGATGGTGTCAGATGTTGCATTTGTTGTCTGCTTCACATTTCCTCGCCCTTTCCACCTATTTACTTATCAGTGTTCCTCCCCATATCTGACTGGAGCCTAGCAGAAAAAAGATGTCAAACTGAAATTAGGATTTTTTTGGTTTAATAAATAGATAGTTTACAAAGGCATTTGTGGGGCTAGGGAGCCCTAGGGAATAGTGGATCACCTGATGCTAGTAATAGAGGGGACTGCTGTAGGGAAAGGGAGTGGCTTCTCAAATCCTAATGGAACCAGGGTGAGAGGGATGGAGCTGTGATGAGAGGAGCTGTGACCAACAGGGTGAGAGAGGCAGCCAGCCAGAAGTTTCCCCATGGAGACTGGGGTTCCAAATATTTCCACTTTTCTCTCTTCCTTCCCACCAGTCCCCTTCCAGGACTTCCCATTGGCTGATCCCAAGTGCAGCAAAGGCGTGGGAGCCTCTTGGTACAGTCACTACAGGTCAGCCTTAGCTGGGTAGAGTATGTTTGTAGGGAATATAGATTATATCCACATGCTTCCTACCCTTTCTTCTTTCTTTTTCACATCTGAGACACAGAGGCAATACCAGCAGCCCACCATTGTCCATTAACCATCTTTTCTCTGCCCTGTTATCAGCTCCTTCCTTTCAATCAACTAGGTCCCATCACTGGATACTTTTGTTCAGGTTTCTTCCATTTAACAACAACACAATAATGAAACCTTTCTTCCTTACTATGTGTCTTTTTAGCTTTCTTGAAGAAATGACAGTTAAGGCTTGGAGGGTTGAGCTGGTGTTAGCCAGGTAAAGAGTGCATTTAAGGCAGGGAGAACAATAGCAATTAGGGATAAGTAAAGGTCAGTGTGGTTGAAGCCTAAAGAGTAAGGCACAAGAGACCAAAGGACTAGCCTGGACCCAGATCATGCAGGACCCTCTAGGTTTCAGAAAGGATTTTAGATTTGGAAAACAAGGGGAACCTGATGCAGTCACTACTGCTGTATAACAAATTACCCCAAAATTATGTTCAGATGTTGTGTGGGGCTACTGTTAGCTGAAGTCGTAACTGGGTTGGATCATTCAGATGTTTCATTCATGGTTGAGAATTGATGCTGGGAGGTCATCTGAGGCTCTGGACTGGAGTGAATATGTATGACTTTTCTGGAATGGTAGTCTCAGAGTAGCTGAATTTTTCACAGTTGCATCCCCCAAAGTAAGTATCTCAAGGAAACTATATGAACGCTTTGTGACCCTTTTGGACCTAGCTTCGGAATTTACACAGTGTCCCTTCCACTGCATTCCATTAGTTATGAGTGAGTCATCAGGCTATCCTAGACTAAAGGGTGAGTGGAATTACATTCTACCTCTTGATGTGGAGTGTCACAATCACATGTGATCTTGTGAGCATGTGTGATGGGAGTTATTGTGGCCATTTCTGAAAATACAATCTATTAACCCATTGAAAAATTTGAACACAATAGTAATACAGGCCAATAGATGTCCTCAAAGAACACTATGATTGCTTCTCAAACTAAACTTTAGAGAGTGAACAAGGCTGTACATGGCAGTCTATGAAGGTAGTACATGCAAGAGATGACAAGGGCTTGGTGTAGAGTGCTGAGAGTAGAGATGATAAGCAATGAGCAAATCTGAGTTAAGTTGTAGAGTCAAGATTGCCAAATCTTGATGAAGACATGTGATAGAAAAATGATGCCAAGTGTGATTTCCAGGTGTTTGGATTTGAAGCTGCTGGGAAAATGCCAGCGCCATTTACTTAGGTTAGGGAGTCAAAAGGAGGAGCAATTATTAAGGGGAAAATCAAGGCCTCACTCTAGGTGGAGTGTAAATTGCATTTGGGGCAACTGAGTAGACTTATAGAGAGGCTAACTACACACTGCCTGGAGCTGAGAAGAGAATTCCAGACTATGTTAGAAATATGGAAGTTATCGTGGTCTTGATGATATATAGTAAAGCTATGAGAAGGGAGGAGATATGATTGGAGAAAGCCCTCAGGGAGATGAGAGATGGAGTGTTGGGGGAGAGCACAGAGGACCTGGATCTAGCTACTGCGCAGAGGAGAAGCTTCCAAAAGAAACAGAAATGGCCAGAAGTTGAGTTTATTTTCAGTGGAAGCACATGCACTTTTTCCAAACCCACATCAATGAATACAAAATCTCAATGTAAAACAATTGGAAATGTTAAATATGCTTCTCCCAATTATCTCTCTCTTTTTTAATATTAATACAACCATATATATATTTTTAATTTATTTATTTTCAGCATAACAGTATTCATTGTTTTTGCACCACACCCAGTGCTCCATGTAATCCGTGCCCTCTCTAATACCCACCACCTGGTTCCCCCAACCTCCCACCCCCGGCCCCTTCAAAACCCTCAGATTGTTTTTCAGAGTCTATAGTCTCTCATGGTTCACCTCCCCTTCCAATTTCCCCCAACTCCCTTCTCTTCTCTAACTCCCCTTGTCCTCCATGCTATTTGTTATGCTCCATAAATGAGTGAAATCATATGATAATTGACTCTCTCTGCTTGACTTATTTCACTCAGCATAATCTCTTCCAGTCCCGTCCATGTTGCTACAAAAGTTGGGTATTCATCCTTTCTGATGGAGGCATAATACTCCATAGTGTATATGGACCAAATCTTCCTTATCCATTCGTCCGTTGAAGGGCATCTTGGTTCTTTCCACAGTTTGGCGACCGTGGCCATTGCTACTATTAACATTCCCAATTATCTCTTAACAAGGATTCTTTCCTCTTGATCAAGCATCTTTCATACTTCACAGCCTAGCAGGCAGTTTATGAATTTCTGTTATTTCTGTGAGTGTGATATTTGTTTAAAATAATTTGCCATTAGAAATGAATGCTGATCTCTGTTCTCAGATAACTTGTTTTGCATCTTGTGTTCTCTTTGTTTAAAGCTACCTAGGTATAAAAACTATCTGGGTGTAAAAATAAAGTAATAACCTAGAATTAACTTTTAAAAATGTCACATGGTTGGTTTTATTAGAAGTAGTTTGTATACCATCCTGCTTGTCAGAGAAGTAACTATTTTGAGGTAAATGTGATGAAAACCCAAAAGGAGCCTCCAAATTAGGTAGTTAGACATAGGTAGGATTTCTCTCAAAGCAACAGCATCACGAGGTGTGTTGAGTGGCATCAAGAATATGGCTGGGTTGTATCATTTGATGCAATATAAAGGTAAAACATAGAATATCCCACTTTGTGTGTGTGTGTGTGTGTGTGTGTGTGTGTGTAAAATCACAAGAGTAGAGACTGACACGGATGAAGGTGAGAGAGGTAAAATGGAATAATGAAACAGAAAAGTGGGAAAGAGTTGTAATTCATGACTAATAATGGGGAGCACATAGAGGAATTATGTGGAGGAGATTTGGAAAACATTCTGATGAAAAGAATATTCTGATTTTAATGCTGACCCACCTAAAGAAGTGATCACTAGAGCATCCTCTAATGAGTCTTCCACCTTCTCAAACTTGTAACACTGATCACCTGCAACAAGTGATTATAGAGGTCTCCATTGGAATTACTTGCCCCTCTTTAGAAAGAGGGTCTTTGCTTAGTGGTATTTTCATAGCACGAGTTTTGATGCAATAACAGTGAAAATATGCTTAAGCAAGAGAGCGGCATGATCTGTTTCTTAAGATGGACGGGGGATGTTGGTGAGACTAGAGGCAAGGTGAACAGTTAGATCACCTGTAACAACCTAGACGTGACAGGATGGGCACGCGAACTGACTTGATAAAGGAGATAGAAGGGACAGCCTAGAATTGAGGGCAATTTTTGAAGTGGGTTAAACAGATATTGATGACTGATTCAGTTGGGTCTGGTGACATAAAGTTGTGATAAGGCTGATATATAGCCATAGGCAAACACAAATCTCTAAGATGGAACAGATTGTGGATATGATACGAATGATACAACTGCAGAACACATCCATGTGTTACCGTGTCAACAGCGCTATGAAGGGGTCAGGCAGGCATCATTCTGCTCTGAGGAAAGGCAACTCAGTCACTTCTAAAACCTATGATAGTCCAGATCTGTAGAGGTACTTCTCGCTTGCCACTAGCACACAGGAGATGGGGAGTAGGAGTAAGGGAAAGGATTTATCCATCTCTCCAGCACCATTCTAGCAATGACCATTTCTCCCTGTACTTTTATTTTTATTTTATTTTAGTATTTTATTTTATTTTTTGTGTTCCAAGATTCCTTATTTATGCATCCACCCAGTGCTCCATGCAATACATGCCCTCCTTAGTACCCACCACCAGGCTCACCCCCCACCCCACCAAAACCCTCAGTCTGTTTCTCAGAGTCCACAGTCTCTCATGCTTCGTCTCCCCTTCTGATTTCCCCCACTTCACTTTTCCTTTCCTTCTCCTAATGTCCTCCATGCATTCCTGTACTTTTAGTTACGGTCCTCTTCCAGGAACAGTCCCAGGTAGTCAGCTGGTCACGACAAACATCTTAGTGTAAATTAGGCAATCTTACTATGCATTGATTTGCACATGACTCATCCTAGTTCCCCTTCTAGTATGCCAGTTAGGTACTGGGGAGACTTGGAATTTAAGAGCTACAGTTTCCACATTCTCATGCAGCCAGGTTCTATATGTGACTCAGGTTTTATATATACGTGAGATTTGGAAGAAGAAAATAAGTGACGTGTGGCACTGTGGTAGGAGCATTTATTTCCTCTGAGGCAGCTCTGATGAAAAATCTGGGGAGAGAGGTGGATTGTGGCAGGACTGAAGTTGTCCCGGGAATGTTCTCACGGTGGGTAGGGTATTTCTCCTGTCTGCAGTCTCTCTTGACTCTTGACTCTTGACTCTTGGCCCTGCTGGAGCTGTAGTATGCCATTCAGTATTCTCTAATAAATGCCTTTCTGATCTAACCAGCAACAGTAGATTCTGTTGACTCTACCTAAGAATAATGATAATATTCAAACTACGTGTCTGTATCTACCTGCCTTAATAGACATGCATATGTTTATGTTGACTAACTTCTTTTGGCACAAGTGACAGCTTTGATAGTGATTTCAGCCTGAAACTGACATTTTAAAATTATGAAAAATTATGAAAAATTTAGAATTATTTCAAAAAATTTATTTAGTAGGGATTAATCAAACACTTAGGATTTTTTAAAACACAGTGCTAGACCTGGATGAATTTGATGTAGTCAATTCTGGCCTTCAAAGAATTGCAAAACTTAGTGTCACTCTCCTGCTTACAATTCCCATAGGAAACTAACCTAGGAGGGACAGACATGCATTTATTACATGAATAAATAAAACTATATGCCAAAGATACTTAGTAAATAAAATGGGGAGAGGTTCTTCTGGGATAGTTAATGCCAGACTAAAACTTCTCTTGGCCACCAAACCCTGCTTCTAAATGTGACTCTAAATTTCCCTAATATAATTTTCTTATAGTAAATTTCTTCCTTCCAGGGTAATTTGTTCAGGACAGAATTAACAGTAAGGTTTTCTTCTGCTTCCTGGTTGTGTAGTTCTCCTAAAAATCTACTGCTTTATTGTAGTCATGCAGACTCCCAGTTGGTCAAAACATGCATTTCCAGGCAACTTTTTCTTCTAGGTACTTATGCCCCAATTATTTCTTTTCAGGACAAACATTAGCTTATCTACTGCCCAATCTGTCCAATTATGCTACCCATCCCAGACAACTAGCTCCACAGGGGTTTTTCCCCACAGTTTCATACATGGTATTTCCTCCCCCCACCCCATCCTCGATTTGGCATTAGTAGCACCAGGTAGACAGTGGGAGGCATATTTTGCCATATAATGCCATTTCACAACTGAGAAAAAAGTAAAATAATGAAACTGTGAGACTTTCCTGACTTTACTCAGAACTGAAGGAACAACCACGTTTTGTTGTTGTCATTTCCCTATAATCAATGTGCTTGTTCAAGGTCACCTGAAATTTGTACTCTAAACACACTCCTAGGGCTTTGAAAGTAGGGACAAGTTCGGCATAAGATGAGAGTGGTGGCTTAAGGGGAATGATTGAGAGTCCTCGTCAGTCTGTGTTCTCAGACCACAAAGCTCAAGTGAAACTTAACATGCCATGTGATAGACATCAGGCAGGTAAGCCTAATTAAGGAGAGAAGGTACTTAAAGTCTAATGTGTTTTTTACAGTTATATTCTTTGCTTGAGGCTGAAATAACCATTCATAAGAACAGAGAACACTGTAGCCACTTCTAAAAATGAACAGTTGCCCACCAGCTGCTCAAACTAACATCAATTTTCTCCCCATTACAATTCATTGAAATCATAATGCATCATTTTTTACATTTATTTTTCAGGTTTCCAGGACTATTGATTCTTTGAAAACCTCAAATTCAGTCTTAGATTTCTGTGGACTTGGCTGGGGTTGACATCAATAACCTGAGCCAGCTTCTCTGAAACACTTTAGATCTAGCATGTCAGAATATTAGCTTGTGGCCCCTCAGAAAACTGACTTGTGCCACCTTAGGCCAAATCAGCTTAATAAACATTTATTGAACATCTCAGACCAAGGCTCTGAGATAAGAGCTCTGGAAGTATTAGTTGGAAAAATGTCCTTCCTGTAACAGTTTTTGGACTAATTGGGAAATAGTCAAGTAAAAACAAAACGAGTCAAACAAAACTCATCTGATCAGACTAAGGTATGATGAGCTATGATGTCGGCCCCTAGAAAAATGCTCAGCAACAAATGAAGCAAAGAAGAGGCAGTGAGTGAATGCTCAGGTCTCAAGCATCCCAGCATTTTAATGGGTATTAACCTTATATGCTCAGGCCATCATCAGTCGTTCATCTGGGAGGTACTGGAGTGAAAAGTAAGTGAACAATAAAAAACTGGAAAAAGAAGTCTAAATGAAACCCAAAGTAAGTAGGAAGGAAAGGAAACAAAAACAATACACAAAAAAACGCCCCACTTTTAGCCAGTGAAACCAAAAGCTCATTTTATGAGATGGTTGATAAAATTCATAAGCCAGAGGCAGGCTGATCAGAAAATGATAAAAATGAGAGAAGTGACATCAAGAGAGATTCTACAGATATTAAAAGAGTAATAAGGAAGTATTGTGATCAGCTTCACACCAGTAAATCTGATGATTTCATAAAATGGGAAAATTCCTTGAAAGACACAACAGTCAAAACTCATATAGTTAACTGAATACCTATGTATCTTAAAGAAATTGGGTTTCTAGTTAGAAACCTACCCACACATCCACAGCCACACACAGGCATGGCAACTCCAGGCAATACAGGTGTCTTCTTTGGTGAATTCCACCAAACATTTAAGAAAGAAATAATAGCAATTCTACATGAACTCTTCCAGAAAAGTGAAGGGAAGGGAATACTACTCAGACAATTTTAGCGGTCAGAATTTTCTTGATACCAAAGGCCAACAAAGAGTATAAGAAAAGAAAACTATGGACTAATATTGCTAATGATCACAGAGCTAGAAATATTAAACAGACTTTTAGAAAATTAAGTCAACAGTATATAAAATAGGAGAATATATCATAACAACATGGGGTAGTCTTGTTTATAACAGTCTTGTTAAGATAGTTTCCTTTAAACTGATATATAAATTCGGTGCAATTCCAAATCAAACTTTAGTATGCTTTTTCCTAGAAATTAACAAGCTGATTCTAAAATTTATATGGATATGTAAAGGTTCTAGGAGAACCAAAAGAGCCTTGAAAAAGAAGAATAAAGTTAGAAGCTAACATCTAATTTCAATATTAATTATAAATATACAGTCATGACATTGGCCTAAAAATAGGCAAATAGGTCAGAACAGTATACAGTCCAGAAATAATCCTACACATACATAAGCAACTAACTTTTGGCCAAAGTGCAAAGATAATTCAGTGGAGAAAAGAAAGTATTAATAAATTAGCTGAAACAAGTGGATATCCATGTGCCAGAAAAAAAAAGTACTTGCATTCATACCTTCCATAATTTACAAAATTTAACTCTAAATGGATTATAGACCTAAATGTAAGTCCTAAAGAAAATTTTTTTTTTTTTTTTTTTTTGTAGGCCTCTCTGTTTATGACCCTGTGATCAAGTTGCATGTTCTGCCAAATGAATGCTCCCCGGACTAAACTCCTAAAAGAAAACACAGGAGAAAATTTTTGTGATTATTGGGTTAGACAAAGATTTCTTTGATATGGCCCTATAAGAACAACCAATAAATCAAAAACAATGATAAATTAGACTTCATCAAAATAAGAAACTTCTCTTCAAAGATACTGTTAAAAGAATGAAAACAACAGAGTAGAAAAAAAAATGTGAAAATCACATTTAGTAAAGGACTGGAATCCAAACTTTATAAATACCTCTCAAAACTTGAAAACAAATATCTTAATAAGAGAATGGACGGAAGGTATGAGCAGACTCTACCTAACTCTATAATTTGATGCTTTATATATTCAAAGTCTGTATCGTTGGATGAAGGTGTTCAAGATTGTGTTGTGACTTACCTATTATTTTTAATTGATATTACCATACCTCTTTGTCCCATGACATTTTTGCCTTCCAATAAATCTTTTCAGATATCAAAATTCCCACTTTACTACATCTGTATCTTTGGGGTAAATACCCAGTAGTGCAATTGCAGGGTCATAGGGAAGCTCTATTTTTAATTTCCTGAGGAATCTCCACACTGTTCTCCAAAGTGGCTGTACCAACTTGCATTCCCACCAACAGTGTAAGAGGGTTCCCCTTTCTCCACATCCCCTCCAACACATGTTGTTTCCTGTCTTGCTAATTTTGGCCATTCTAAGTGGTGCTGGCCACGGTCACCAAACTGTGGAAAGAACCAAGATGCCCTTCAACGGACAAATGGATAAGGAAGATTTGGTCCATATACACTATGGAGTATTATGCCTCCATCAGAAAGGATGAATACCCAACTTTTGTAGCAACATGGACGGGACTGGAAGAGATTATGCTGAGTGAAATAAGTCAAGCAGAGAGAGTCAATTATCATATGATTTCACTCATTTATGGAGCATAACAAATAGCATGGAGGACAAGGGGAGATGGAGAGGAGAAGGGAGTTGAGGGAAATTGGAAGAGGAGGTGAACCATGAGAGACTATGGACTCTGAAAAACAATCTGAGTGTTTTGAAGGGGCCGGGGGTGGGAGGTTGGGGGAACCAGGTGGTGGGTATTAGAGAGGGCACGGATTACATGGAGCACTGGGTGTGGTGCAAAAACAATGAATACTGTCATGCTGAAAAAAAAAATTCCCATTTTAAGTTAAAAAAAAAAAAGTTTAGCTGGTAGGGATCTATATTACCACCCCTTCATATTCGGTGGGGAAGAGCAACTTTCTCAATGACAGTGGTGGAAGACCGTAACCATGCTGGACCTGGAAGTAAGAGTCCCTTGAAATTTCTGACATTGGAAGAACTCAAAAAGAGTGGGAAATGGCACAGTTAGCTGGTATCCAGAAAATGACAAAGACAAAATATATACACAAAGGACAGTGTCCACAAATGGGCTTCCAAGAACAATTTATGAACACTTAGTCTTAAAATAGAATGTGGACCATAATAACCAGAAGAATTTCCTGTTTTAAGATTTGTAAGCAAAAATTTTATAAATGAAGTAGATGGTTTTAATGCAGCAGTAAACCCGGATGCGATCACCAACTGAAGGGTTTTAGCTCAAATTTTATTTAAGGAAAAAAAAAGCAGTATATGATCAGATGCTCCACCACGACAGCTCTAACAGACCTTGGTAGTTACGTTTGTAGAAAGGACAGAGGCCCTCCTAAGTAAATGCAGTTCATCTGAATGAATTTTCTTTTCCCATAGTTACTTTTGCTTTTGAAAATTGAAAAGATGGGCTTTAAACAAACAGAGCTCTTGTTCTCCATTTGAGTACTAGTTTGTAATCTGACAAATATAGAATAAAACTAACCTTGAATTCAGTGCCCACCTTGATATCGGCACTTCTGCCTCTTACTGTCTTTCTGGAAGAGCGAAGAAAGAACTCCACATACCCAGCAGATGCCTTGAATTGGCTGTTTCACTTCTCTGCAAATTGCTACCTTTTCTGATTGTCTTTTCGGAACTACTAAGGGTTGAAATGTGGATGCAAACCAAAGTAAAACAATTCATTTTGTCCTAAGGGTTTTTGTGTTTGTTTAATTCAGTATTTGAGTAAAATCACTTTTTAATAAAAGATTTATTTGTCAGAGAGAGAACAAACAAGCAGGGGGAGCGACAGGAAGAGGAAGAAGCAGGTTCCTGGCTAAGCAAGGAGCCTGACCCAGGACTCCATCCCAGGACCCTGGGATCATGACCTGTGCCAAAGGCAGATGATTAACCAACTGAGCCACCCAGGCATCTCATAAAATCACTTTTGAAGCAGCAGTTATCAACTCTAAAAAGCAATAGGTAGTTTCATTAATCTTTTTCTTGAGAAAACCTTAGTTGTGGGTCATAACCTCTTCTTTAAATAGAATTTAACGTAACACTACTTCATAACTATCCTCTTTCTTGTCAATACGATAAAAAGCATGTGTTAATTAAAAAAAATACTCTACCTCCATTGCTAAAAAAGCCTATAAAAGAACAAATTGTATGACTAGTAGAAAGATTGAGCATCTGGCTGTGGACAATAAAATTCTGTCGACTAAAATTTCATAGGGAGGTAGCTCGTGGCGTCAGACCCTGGAAGGGTAAATACGTTTCTGCAGGTGAAACGGCAGCATTATAAGCAGAGAGAAAAGAATGTTCAGAGGCAGAAGGGAGATCTGCAAAACTTTCTACTATAGTCACGTTTAAATTACCTGGGTTGAATTAGGCTTAAGATACCACATGGTGATGCCTCCCAGGTCTTAGGTCTGCATTTTGGATCCATGAGTATATACAGGAGACTTTGGGGATGTGTACCTCATAACCTTACTGTTTAACTCTAGCTTCCTAGAAAGGAGAGACTGAGGCAAATCTTCTAAGCTGAAGTTTTATTAAGTGCAATTTTAGGATTGCAACAGAGATGAAATGAGTTAGGGAAGGAGCAAAAGGAATTGCAAGGTGGTGCATTACTGTCCTGCAAGAAAGCCAGCTGATCATTTTATCATGTATAGTGTCTAGACAGTCTATAGAGAACCACCTTGTCTGGGATAAATTCTTGGGGTAGAGGAGTGGGAGTAAGAAAGTGTAAGGAATTTATCCATTAGCTCCTTCATCTCCTGTTCCTTTGGGGTCAAAGTTTAGTTTGTTGTTTCTGGTTCATTACTCATTTTCTTTTATAGAAATAGAAATATATATCCATGCACACTCTCTGTATGGGACTTCACAGTCCTCCAGCTGGGTTAGGGGGAGTATGTACCTCCACCCCAGTGATGTCATGCCTGGCCACTCTTAGGCAGATGGGCTTACTGAGCGTTACTAGCTGATTATTGAGAAACGTGACAATGGGATAACTTGGCAAGATTATCCTGAAGATGATAATGCCTAGATCACAGAATTCCAAGTTGTAAATAGGTTCTGAGTACTAGGAATCCTACCCAGCTTAGTTTGGAGTAAAAGGATATTTTCCCTCCTAGGTAAGCCTGTCTCTCCATTGCCATGTTAGTCCACATGGTTCTGAGTAAAGTCTCTTAATAACTGTATATAAAAGCCTGAGCCAAGATTGAGCACCTAGATAGCCTATCTTAGTGGCTATGAGCACAAGCTTGGGGATCATACAGATGTGGGTTCAAATTCTGACTCCTTAACTGTGTAACTGTGGGCATTTTCTAAATTTCTATAAGCCTTTCTCAGAGATAAGGAGAAACAATTTGATGCATGTTTTGTAGTAATGAGCACTGTTGGGTGGGAAATCCTCCACTACCCTGGTCCAAGGTAGTATTTTAAGTCCTAATATCTTGTTGGATGGGTGGGGCCATATGACCTTCCGGCCAATGAATTATGAATGGAAGCTCTGAGTGTCATCTTGGAGCTGGTATGTGTTCCTCTAAAGACCTCTTTCTCTCTAGCATATGGTGATCAAATGTTCAAGATGGTGGCTCAATAAGTACTAGGAACAGAATCCCACTGCTGATCTGTGGAATCCCTGTAGTGTGAGCAAGTCCTAAACCTTCACTGATATAAGCCACTAGGATCTTTGATGGTGTCGATTACAGCAGCATTACCTGTCTTTTCCTGATATAGCATGAAAGCACTTAGTAAAGCTTCTGGCACATAGCAAGTAATCAAGAATATAGTCATTAAAATGGAATCTTATTATAGTTCCATTAGATGTATTCTCCAAAGATCTTTTGTTTTAACATCTTATCATTAGTGAAAAGAAAATACAAAGGAAGAAGCAGAAAGGATCTGAATATCTGTGGAATTTTGAAGTTTCTTTTTTGTAATCATTAATGTTACGATTGAATAAGCATACAGGCAGATCATTATTACGCACGTAATTATCTTAGCAAACTCTGAAAGTGTTGAGACAAGTAATTGTTTGCATGAAAAGTGTAAGTAGAAGCTAAAGTATAAATGCATGTGAATTTCCTTTTCTCATTTAGTATCTGTGATCATTTCTACCTGGTTGTTTGGACAAGAACTCCAGATAAAACATTGATTATTCATTTGAGGGCTATTATAAAAATAACAGGACAGAAGATAAGAAAGCATCCTATTAGCTCTCTTAAGGTGACATTGAACCTGCTACTTTAGTGGTCTCCAAATGCCAGTTATGATGTGCTATATCAGAATCGCCTGGGGAGTCAAATGGGAGAATTTTAATTTGCAAATAACTTTAAATCCACACAAAAGTTGCAAGATTACTACACAGAGCTCTTGACTTCCTTTTATCAGGATTTACTAATTTTTAACATTTCCTCATTTGTTTCCTCTCTCTTGAGACAAGAATATTCTTTTAAATTACCACGGTAGAGTTATCAAGCTCTAATGATTTACCATGGTTGTGCTATATTTATCTAGTCTATAATCCAATTTTGTTTACAGTCCAATTTTGTCAGTTGTCTTAATAATGCCCTTTATAGCATAATTGTTTTTTCAATACAGGATCTAGGCCAGGATTATATATTGCAGTCATTTACCATGCCTTGTTAATCTCCTTTCATCTGGGATGTTTCAGCCTTTTTATTTTTTTTGGTCTTTTGTTGAATTGATACTTTTGACAAATACAAGTAATTTATTTTCTAGAGTGATCCTTACATTGTGTTTGCTTCGTGTTTCCTCATAATTCAATTCAGGTTATGTATCCCTTGCCAGAATGCTATAAAAGCAATGTGTACTTTTCTTAGGGCATCACATCTAGAGGTGCTCAAAACCCATTTACCTCTCCTTAATGAGGTTAATTTTAATCACCCAGTAAAGGTTTTGTCCAGTTCCTCCATCTGGTGGTTACCATTTTGCTTCTTGCAAGTAACAGGTAATTTATGATTAAATACTTTAAGATAATGGCTATATCCTACTCTTCATCAAGTATTACACATTAGATTTAACAATAATTGTTGATTTTGGCCCCAGAAAAACAGTCTCTAAATTTATCAGTTGATCTTCTGTAAGGAGTAACCTAATGTTCTATTCTACCTATATATCTATATATACATCTATGTATGTTTCTATATGTCTATGTCTCTGTCTACCTACATTATCAGTATGGACTCATGGGCCCCTATTTTATTCAGTGGATTATAATCTATAACCATACTTAACCTGTTTAGATGCTCAGATTATTCTGACTTTGGCCAGTAGAACCGCCTTTAAGCTGACCAAACTGGCTGCCATGTCTTTTGGACATGTCCCCCATTGTGTGTGTGTGTGTGTGTGTGTGTGTGTGTGTGTGTATTCTGGCAACACTTTCTTATTTTGTAGCCAGGCAAGATGTTTCAGGCTTATGTTGCAACTACTCTTCCCCAGACCTGGACTATAGTTCCCAACAACTAAGCTAATTGAATTAAATGTCAAGGAGTGTGACCCAGGTAGTATTTTCAAAGAAAAACTCCTAAATAGTTCTGATGCTCCAGTAGCTGTATGAATACTATATTGTTGGATAAAAGGGGTTATAAAATGCCTCCTCATTATGTTAATGATCAGATCCTCCAGCCCTATTATGGGTTCTTGATTTTTGCAGGACTCTATTTTATACTTTCGGACCATCCACATGAGACCCAGTTACTTTCCAGAATGTCCTCTTACTCCCTGGTTGAAACTGGGACAAAGTGGTTCTCTTTTCCATGTGCCCCTTCTTGCCTGGTTCTAGTCGTGCTTTTTACTTCAGTGTCTTCTACTCCCACCTTCAGGTGTTTAGTGCTTTCTTGTTCTATTCCTTCATCTGACCCATCATTTGCCAGCATAAGGAAGGCATAACATATTCCAGGAAGGGAGCAAGCTGTTGGATATCAAGGTTTATTCATTCAATATTTCAACAAATATTTGTGGGTTAGTCTGAAACTTGAACTTGCTGGTTTTTTTTTTTTTAAAATATGCATGAAATCAAGCTGCTTCTTTGTTTCAATGACCTGAGTGGCCAAGAGCAACAGGATTAAAAACTCACTATAGTTTCTCTCTCTCCCTTGCTTTTGGTGTGAGTTCTTAGGTGTTCATTATGGAATAAATTCTCTAAAACGACTGGCCATTGATGATAATGTCCTGGTTAAAAGGTTCACTAATAGTAAAACTTGAGTATGCGCTAAAGAGCCCCTGTCCCCTGGCATTCACTTACATGTGTGCTTCCTTATCTGCTTCTGCTGCAAATCCTGCATGAGTAAATATTTGTGGGTAATCACAGACTAGAGAGAAGTGGAAGGTGTGGGAAAGAAGGATGTACAAGACCTGAATGTGGATGTTGGTAGAGGTGAGGCAGGCACTGAATGCTTAAGACAAACAAATGTCATGTTAAATCCCTGTGTCCAGGGAGAAGGCGACCCAAGACTAATAACAGATGGAAATGAATCCTCATGGGAGTCAACATTGAAGAGAATTTTCGGCATGAGAAATTAGAAGGCAGAAAGAGCCTTCCTTGGAAGCTTTCTAGATCTCCTAGATTCATGATGTGGAGGATAGGGAAAACTAGGAACAGGGTGCTGCCCGGATATAAGGCTCGGGGGATCAGATAGGGGAACCTATTGCTTTGTATATCCAAAGGGCCTGAAAGATGTTTCTTGGAACTTTAAGGCAGAGTGACTCTGGTGACTCTGTAGTCCACACCGAGGGCCTCAAGGGAGGAAACCCCGGAGCAAGATGTGTTCCTCGCTCTGGACTCTGCAAGAACAATGGGTTGCTGTAACGACTTGCCTGTATAAAGCCTGAGCATCCTCATACCTAGTGAAAAAAAGCTTTGCTTACACGGCAACTTGAACAGCCACAGTTGACAAAAGGCCACACCAGGGAAATTGCCCATTGGCCAAGGATTGTGCAGATCTATTTGATCTTGTTTCTTCTTCTTCTTTTTTTTTTTTCTTTTTTTTTTTTTTTAGAGAGAGAGACAGAAAGAGAGGGAACACAAGAAGGGGGGAGTGTGAGTTCCCACTGAGCAGGGAGCCTGATGCTGGGCTCGATCCCAGGTCTCCAGGATCATGACCTGAGCCAAAGGCAGATGCTTAACAACTGAGCCACCCAGGCACCCCGATCCTGTTTCTTCTTTAAGCCTTTTTTCCAGCAGACAGTTATAGAGCTTCCTGAGCTGCTACAAGGAAATGAAAGTTCCATTCACACCAGCACTGATGAGATTGAAGGGTAGATCCTTTAACTCCTGTGGATCTTCCACTTTGAATCATTTCCCTGTCATGGAAATATATAGGGCACTCTTTCTCACAGTCCTAATGCCTGTAACTCCCCATGATCCTCACTGTACAGCTCTGGCTCAGAGGAGGCAAGGGCGGAAAAACAATTGGCCAGGATGCAAGTGTAGCCTGGAAATGTGTCAAAGGTAGAAGGGGCATTAGAGCAAGGAACTGGACGCCTGCTCCAGAGCATGTCTGCTGTTGTGATCTGGGTTAAACTACTAAGCTGGGCAGAAGAGAGGAGAATGCAATAAACAACTAAGAGGTGGCTAACTCGAGTCCGTTGCAGAGTGGGACAAGTTCCGCAAAGCTCCCGATAAATGGAGGTCTTTCTACCTGGGGGCAGTTGGACAGCAGGCAAATGCTCTGCTAATGTGGTTAGAGACACAGCTCAAGAGAAACCCGCAGGGCAAATGCAGATGGTGAGGCTGTCATTTAGCAAAGGCAGAGTTTTGAGAAATGAAATGTTGTTCCCTTCACACAGTTATAGCTCTTCCTTCACTGTAAATTAAATGAGCTCATGGCTTCCGAAAATAAACCATAAATAATTTGTAGATCATCTTTTGGTGAATAATAGCACTCCTTAGAAGAGATGAAATACAAAAACGTGCACGCCTTAATAAAGGAGCATAGGGAATTCGCTTGCTGGTGGTTGGATGACAGCCTGTAGAATCGATGTGCTTTTAATGAGGGTATGTTTGGGGTGTGATGCTCAGAGAGGAAGCTTCATTTTCTGTATCTTGCTGACTTGTGCAATTCTCCTTAAGAAAAACGACAGCAACAACAAATCAGTTACTGAAAGCCCCAGCTAACAGCATTGGCTGAATGATTCATTTTTCTTGTCACTTCTGTGTCCAAGTGGCCTGAGCCTTGGGCTGAGTCCCCATGACAGGATAGCATCTGGGTCCCTGGGTCAAGTGGGACCTCTCCTCCTACCTCTGTCCTCTGAGTCCTTCTCTCCCAGAGGGAGCCCTTTGAAGTTACAGGCTATGTCTCCTGTCGATGACCTCACCTCAGGTAGATGTTCAGAGCTGTCTTATAAAGAGATTTTTAGGATTTGTGGCATTCGCTTTGAATGTATCCTCTGAACAGAATGTCTTAGGGGACTAATAAACAATGAATCAGGTAAAGAGGTTATAATTAGGTAGTTTTTAAATTCAGAAACCATCCATATTTAATATTAGCATTTGAAAACACTTCCTATTGCTCTGCCCACTCAGATTCAGGGACCTGCTGCTCTTCGGGGGCAGCTCACTCCTTGATAGCTGCTGCCGTCCTCCTAGAAACGGGGTCCAGGCGCTCTCCCTGTGAGAGAGACAGTGGATGTCACCGAACCCACAAGTAAGGAGATCAGGAGAGCTCCACATCTATCAGAAGCCTTCACTCTGTGTCTTAGAATAACAGAAAAAGTAAGAGAAAAGGAAGCACCTTTAAGAAAGGTGGAGGTATCTGTTGAAAGCATCATTGTGTTGGGGGTGGTTCGCTTTATGTGTATACGTGTGTATACTGAAGCACAATAGCACTGATCTTTCTGTTGGGGGTCAATCTCTAGAATAGCACTGTCCTAAAAGAAATACAATTTGAGCCACATACAGGATTTTAAATCTTCTTCTAGTCACATTAGAAAGGTTAAGCAGGTGAAATTATTTTTTTTTTTAAATTTTCAGCATAACAGTATTCCTTGTTTTTGCACCACACCCAGTGCTCCATGCAATCCATGCCCTCTCTAATACCCACCCCCTGGTTCCCCCAACCTCCCACCCCCCGCTGCTTCAAACCCCTCAGATGGTTAGGGTTAGGGTGAAATTAATTTTAAAAAATTACTTAATGCATTCAAAATATTATCATTTTGACATGTAATTAGTATAAAAATTATCAGTGAGGTATTTTATATTCTTTTTCTTTATACCAAGTCTTTGAAATCTGGTGTATATTTTACACTTATTTTTTAATTTAACTTTTCTTTTGCAAGTATTTCTTTGTATTGCGAATCCCCTTACTCAACACGATTGCTAGTGACTGAATGCTATTGAATCACAGGAAAGTACTGGAGTTTTCTACTTCTATATATTTGGACATGGAAGGTTTTCATTTTGGGTTATTACAAGTGACACAGAATTGTATCTGAAAAGGATAGTGAATGAGATAACTCTTTTACCTCAATTACCAATCAAAAATTACATGAGTACCCGTGGAGTTTGGAGGTGGGAGGGGGAAAGAGAGAGAGATACAGACAGGCTGGGAGATACATCTGTACATCATTCCCATATAGCGTTCCTATGTGCCAAGTTCCGTTCAGGGGTCGGGGATGAAGGAATCTTATTCCTCCTTAAATTTGGAATCCTAGAGTAAAGGACCTAATGGCAGCCTTGGTGGTCGTTGTGCTCTGGAGATGCTTGTTCCCGTAGAAGCATCCTGGAGTCATGACAACTCATCAGAACAGAGATGGCTGCATGTATCTCCTTGGGAAGGTGGGTCTAAGTTTTCTCTGCTTCCAGTGGTGTGTGGGAAACAGATATTTCCTTGGTGCTAAAGAGTGGTTTGAATGAGATGCTGAGAACAGGAAGAACCCAGAAGGGGCCATAGGGTCACAGCTGGGAAATGCACCTAAAGGTAGCAGTATGGATAGTACAATTCTGATGAAGAAGTGGCTTTCCAGGAGACACTAATATTAGGAGGTGCCCATGACTTTTGTATAGGCTATCATAGAACAAATTAAGTTAGAGGAATAGATAACTCCCTCTTTACCAATGTTATACCCTGCAGGATAAGGTGTGGAGAAAATTCTAAAAGAAACTAAGTTTTAAACCCCAAATGATTAAGACATCACTGGATTTGACAGACTTCACTTAGAATTGAGTTAATTATCAAGTATCATGCCATCAGTTGGAAGTGTAAATGGGTAAAAATGGAAATTTAATCTGGTTATAGAAAAATAAAGACATCTTTGTTTTGCAAAATAAAAGGGGAGGGAGTGAAATGCTCAATCTTTAAAATATGCATTGCTTCTGTCCTTGCTGCCATGGCTATATTTTTCAGAGGTGAAACAAAAATAAATGACTTCGATTGTTCAGGCACCGCAGAATCGCATATGAGTCCCAGAGGTGATTATTTTCCTTGAGAAACATAGACAGTAACCAAACACAACTTATTTCAGCTATCTGTATCTGACATGTCATTTCAACTCTATCAAAAGTTCCTGTTTTTCTTGAAAAATAGTTTCACTTATCTCTTTTGGTAGCAAAACAAATTAAGAAGTCTTTCAAGAGGAACAGGATGTGGAAGCTCACTGAGGCAGAGTAAGCCGGGCATGAGGTTGCAAGAACTATTAATAGGAGAGTCCTCTTCACTGGAAATTAGCATAATTGACATGCCCTGAATATGTCTTGTGTAAGTGACAAGAAATTGGTAGTAAATATGAATGTGGATTAGCTCAGTTTCCATTATTTGTTGATGGTTTACTTAGGTTATTCAGGTATTGGATGGCTGGTTGTAGGGGGACAGGTAAATAGCCACATCACCACAGTTGAGCATACATTCAAGTTCAGTGCAGTATAGAATGTTGCAACAAGTAAAATATGCAACTCTTTCCCTGTAGTTGCCCTCCGCAGAAGACAATGTGGACAAATGATGTGTCACAGAGTTTGAGAGGAAGGAGGGACATCAGAACGTCTGGTCTAGTGACTTTCAACATTTGGGACCCAAGAACACTTTTATAACAAACCTTTTGCAACACCCCTGTCCTACCCTAAAATAAGATTCACAGACAAGTAATGTATATACGTGTACAATTAAAAATGTCCTAACTAGAAGAGAAATAAAATGAGAGTAATGGATGATCATATATTCACAAGTGTGGTGATGGAAGACATACTGAAGTAGCCAAGAACTTGTAGTACTTAGAGTAAGTTAGATTTAAAAGAAGATCGGGAGCCATTCTGTACAATACAAGTGCAGAAGCATAGGTAGGTGTTGGGATAGAAACTATTTGAACCAGTATATATAAAAACTATGCAAAAAGGGGAGCCTGGGTGGCTCAGTTGGTTAAATGGCTGCCTTTGGCTCAGGCTATGATCTTGGGGTCCTGGGATCGAGCCCCACATCAGGCTCCCTGCTCACTGGGGAGTCTGGTTCTCCCTCTGCCCCTCCCTCTGCTTGTGCGTGCTCTCGCTTGCTTGCTCTCAAGTACATAAATTTTTTTAATTATGCAAAAATGTTCTCTTTTTACATGTGAAACAGGTTCTAGGCTAATTAATTATAATAAAGCCCGTCACATACCTCAGTGTCAGAGGGACATTAGAAAGTCATGCAGGATGTAGGACAACTCCTGATTGTTACTGACTGTGTTAAGCCTTGCAGGACATCCTGCATCCCTGTCCACACTTGCTAATACCATGAGCACCGTCCAATCCTGTGACAACCAGAACTTCTCCCACACATGGCCTGAATATCCCCTCTGGCAGCAGTGCTGCCCCTGAGGAGAACCAATGACCTAGTCTATTCATTTCATTTTATAGACAAATAAATTGATGACTAAACAGGTTAAATGACTGGTCCAAGGTCTCTCAGCTGGATAGAGGCAGAACAAGGAATAGTTCCTCCAATTCCTGCCCAGAGCCTTACCAACTTGGGCTACATTACTTCCTAGTGCTACCAAAACGTTTTGGGAAATGGAAGGTCAAATTAATGTTCTTCCAGTTTTTGGAAGGGGGGGACCAGACCATGCATTTTGAAGTGAAGTTTTCATGTAATTTAGGATTACTGGAGGAGGCTTGACAAAGCTAATGGAGACACTCCTTCATAAGCACCTCTTGGAGTTGTCACTCCCTCGGGTCCATTTCTCACCATGTCTGCCTTGGGCAAGGCTCTGCTTTTAGGCAATTCTTTTCTCCCCAGGGGAATAAGCAACCTGACACTGTACCAGTCATAGCTTCTGCAATATTAACAATATGAATAATAGTCTTCTACTGCCCTATGGTAGTTTTGTGTGAATTATATTTTTGTGGTAAGTACAACTCTCAGTAAAATACTATTGCTGTCTACCTACCTACTATGTGTGAGGCTTTGATCTAGGCCCTTTTGCAGCCTGATTTATTTTCTTCATAACGTTTAAGGTAGGTATTATTAGTCCCAATTTACAAGAGAAAATGGATGCTTAGGTTAAGGAGCGAAGGACAGAGAAAGAACATTGCAGGTATTTATAACAGAGTCTACAAACATCCCGAAGTCATAGAGTAGGGGCTAGTTTAACTAAGGTCTGAAGAATTTGTAGAAGAGTTAGAGTTGTTCTTTTGTCTCCTTCATTGTACCATTCCTTCTGAATAAGTTTTATAACCTCATTTCTTCTACTCCACTGACACCAGATTTTCTGAAAGAGGGTCTCCACACCATATGTGCAAGTTCAAGTCTCTTGCAGTACATCTCCACGCCACACTATCTTGCCGACATCAGCCTTGGGAAAACATCCAGTGACTTTCACATTTCCATATTCTTTGACTTTCCTTTGGTTCTGAGTTTAGAAGGTTCTGAAGCCCTTCACACAAATGGCCACCCTTTCTTCTTAAGTCTTTCATCTCTCTAATTTCTGCTTTTTGTTTCTCCTGTTTTCTTCCAGCTTCTAAATTCACATGTTCTTCTTATCACCATGTACAAAGAATCATTTCCTACAACAACCGATGCCCTTCTGTACTTCTAGACTATCATAACTTGTTTGAATAGAGCTAGTTGATTCACATAAGACTTGTTTCCATAAAAGAATTGATGTACCTTGTGTGAGGTCTTCCCTAAGCCATGATTCTGATTTCCAGATACTTCTAGGGAATCCTCATTGAGTGATGATATTGACATCTGGAACATCAAAATGGAATTTACTTTTCTTCTGTGAATAAGCTCTTACACTGTTTGATTTTTCTTCTTCAGAATGCCATCATTATTCCCCCCAGCATCCTGTTAATAACGGCTTCATTTTTTTTTTTTTTTATCTCTTCATGTTTATTGGGTCATGGGCTAAGTCCTAATGGTTTTAGCTTTTTGGAATCTCAAATATTTGTCTTCCCTTTCCATCTCACTGCCACTGGCCTGCCTTATTGTAACCAGTTATAACATTTTTGTTTCTACTTCCTCCAATCCACCTTGTACTCTGCTTCTAGAATGATTATTATAAAGCTTTTAAACCCACAATGACTTCTACATCCTCCATTGCATATAGATTTAATGCAATAATATTTTTATATATTAAATATTTTTCCTTTCCTTTGATTTCTCTTTTCTCCTCATTCCATCAGTTAACTAGTCCTCTTGCTCATTGTCTCAGGGCAGAGAGGAGATAAAACTAAAAATAGAAATGACCAGGGAGTCTTCCATATTTTTTTCCCCAAAAGCCTAAACCCTAGAACATAGCTCAGATTGTTTATGGTTTCCTGATCACAAACTTGGAGGAGTCAAGATTGTCCCAGACTAAAGGGCAATTCCACTCTGGACTAGAAGGATGGTGTATGGTGTATGGTGATGGTGGTAGTAGTAAGGACATGCTCTACTTTCCAACTAGTGCTACCAATAGTTGCAAAGACTCAGAAAAATTTGTAAACTTCTAGAGAGGGGGAACCTGGACTTCTCA
This sequence comes from Lontra canadensis, assembly GCF_010015895.1. Classification (NCBI taxonomy): domain Eukaryota; kingdom Metazoa; phylum Chordata; class Mammalia; order Carnivora; family Mustelidae; genus Lontra; species Lontra canadensis. Next base: position 10,207,946 of record NW_022631045.1, on the reverse strand, counting down.
GCATCAGTGCTGGGAATGTGGAGTGGTAGGGGTGGCATATGTTATATTAGATAGGGCAATAATCAGTCTTTTGAAGGAACCTCATTGGCTGGCAAGCTAGGAAGGGCTATCTTTGTAATAAATTGGATGGTAGACTCAAGGATCCAGTAATCCTGTGCCTTCCCAATTCCTAGGCATAATGCAAACCCTGAACTCACCCTCTCAAGGAGAGAAAAGGAGAGGAACACTGGGCGGGGGGGGGAAACGATTCAAATCTCTGGCCTGTTCAGCAGAGTGGACCTTGAACTAGAAATGAAGTTGAATGATTGAAATCAAGTCATGTTGCTTATACATGGAAGTTTGTGGGCTAAGATGCATAGTTTTACACAAAATTAGGTATAAAGCCTTTAAATTGAGTATGAAGCCCTGTAGAATGGGGCTTGAGTCAATGTTTCTAGTTTTATTTGTTTTTCCCTTTTTTTGGGGGATAAACTTACATTATTTTGATGAGTCTGCTTATAATTCCTTGGTCATATTTTCCTGCTTCTGCTACTTTGTTGACCCTTTCCTCTGCCTTGAAAGCACTCCTCCAACATCCCCTCACCTTAATCCTACCAGCTTTTCAACACCTTCTTAAATGCCATCTGCTTCACAAAAACTTTCTGTTGTTTCCCTTTGCTGAACTCAGGCATTTTTTTAAAATCATTTTTTAAATTTATTTTCAGCATAACAGTATTAGGCATTTTTTAAAAAAGATTTTATTTTATTATTTATTTGACAGATAGTGATCACAAGTGGGCAGAGAGGCAGGTAGAGAGAGAGGAGGAAGCAGGCTCCCCACTGAGCAGAGAGCCCGATGTGGGGCTCGATCCCAGGATCCTGGGATCATGACCAGAGCTGAAGGCAGAGGCTTTAAACCCACTGAGCCACCCAGGCACCCGTGAACTCAGGCATTTTACATATCCTTCTCCTCCGGCCTTTGCTAGACAAGGAAGTCCAGACTCCGCATTTACACTCAGCTCTAGTGTGGGTGCAACAAAGCCCATGGACTTCAGCATTGTGCTCATCCTCACAAACTACTTTTTTTTTTTTTTAACATATAATGTATTATTAGCCCCAGGGGTACAAGTCTGTGCCTCACAAACTACTTAAGCATCCTGTTCTCATGACCTGTTCCCTATTGATAATTAACAGGCAGAAGGTAAGAAAGGATGAGTTTTAAGGTGACAATTCTAGATGATCATTTGGTGCAGGACACCCTTGATAAGCTTAGAGGATGGAGGAGGGAGGAGTTCATCAAATGAGCTTAAACAATGATCTGTAACCCAGTTCTGTGAACTTGGGCACAAGAACAATGGAGTTTAAGTGCCATACTCTGAAACTAACATCAAAACAGTCTCTGTAATTTTTTTTGTAAAAATCTTTAATAAACCTGTTTCACTTAGAATTTTCCTGATCTGTGATCTGAATGTTGGATAATTGTTAAAGCAGCAACATGTCTGGCTCCCCAAATCTACCAAGATTGTTGTCCAAATTGGGGATACTTCCAAGGGCACTCACCATAATCTGCCTCATGTCTCAGTAATTACTTGAGTGTGTTTCCTATCATTCAATTATAAACTATTTGAGTTTAGGGTCTGTTTGCCTATTTTTGTATACTTTTTATCTGGCTTATAGTTAAGTGGTCGATAAATGTTGAATCAGATTCTTTCATATCATTTATTAATCCTATTTGCTCTTTTCATGAATCATTAATTTTTTTTTAAAGATTTTATTTATTTCTTTGACACAGAGAGAGACAGATCACAAGTAGGCAGAGAGGCAGGCAGAGAGAGAGGGAGAAGCAGGCTCCCCGCTGAGCAGAGAGCCCGATGTGGGGCTCGATCCCAGGACCCCGAGATCATGACCTGAGCTGAAGGCAGAGGCTTAAACCACTGAGCCACCCAGGCGCCCCATGAATCATTAATTTTTAAACTAATCTCAAAATGAGTTGAGACACTGTACGTTAAGTGCCTAGAAGAGACCACAGTAATAGAGACTATGTAGGGTTTTCTGAAACCGTCTAGAAGAGACCACAGTAATAGAGACTATGTAGGGTTTTCTGAAACAGTATTCTTTTTTTCCCTTTTCAATAATAGCACTTCATTACATGTGAAACCATATGCAAACCATTTTCCTTCATTTGTAAGATTTTCACGTTAGATTTTTAATTCAGATTATTTATGCACTAGATGATGTATCCTAATCTTTATACTGGAGAATATGGTGTCTATTCATATTATAGATGTCCATTAATGTTTGTTGATCCTGAATCAACTATATTTCCTTTCTTCTTAAAGTTGTGCTTTGCCTATAAAAGCAAGTTGGACAAGGTTCTCCTTCTCCAGATTTGAGTTTACATCATAGAAGATGCAAACACCTACATTAAGCATAGTTTTTTTGTTAGAATAAAAGTGCTTCAGATCAGTGCTTTCAGTTGCAAAGTTTAGATTGAAAATGACTTCTCTTTTCCCCTTACTCACCAGGGTAATGATAGAATTGATTTGTACACTTTGGGATCCTGTTTGGCTCCAAGAGTTAAATCAATATAAGGGAGTAAATGCCAATTAGAAGTGTTTGTGAGCTAGCTGAACCAGCCTGGTGTCAGAGAGCCTATAGACCTTTGAAGTTCTCAGTTTCTAAGTGTTCTCAGTTTAGGAAATTTTTGGTTATACTAAGCAGTGATTAAGACCAAAATGTGACCTTTCGGGCTTGGACAGGGGCACGGAAACCAACCTTTTCTCCCCCAAGAATGAACAAAATGCCTTCTTTGCCATTATTTTTTATGTGGTGTTTGAACCTTTGGGGCTGTTGGGGAATTTCTGAAACACTCAACAGGAAGTACCAGTCAGATCTCCACTAGAACGTGCTTATGCATGTGTGTAAATATAAGTGACAACAGGGGTGGGTAGGGTGGTGACACAAAAGTTGTACAAATAAATGACTTTACTATTACTTATAAATTTTATGAAGTTTTATGAAGTCAGAGTCTGGGTCATTTTGTTCGTCATTCTTTTTCCTGTGCCCTGAAAAGTATAAGTGATTGAAAAAAAAATTCTTGAACGGATGAAAGAATCATCTATCTATAGATCAGATTCTATGTGGGCCATTAAAACTGTGGATGGATCAGAAGACTTAAGAAATGTTCTGAATGTTTTGACATTTGGCAACTGTGATGGTTAATTTTTTTAACTTAAAAATTAAAACTGTGGATGGATCAGAAGATTCAAGAAAGGTTCTGAATGTTTTGACATTTGGCAACTGTGATGGTTAATTTTTTTTTAGTAGAAATTTGAGTTTTTAAATTTTTATTTTTTTTTATTGTGTTATGATGGTTGATTTTATGTGTTGACTGGGCCACAAGGTACCAGATAATTTGGTTAAACAATATTCTGGTGTTTTTCCAAGGATGTTTTTAGGTGAGATTAACATTTTAATTGGTGAAGTAGATTGTCCTCTATGATATATGTAGACCTCATCTAATTAGTCAAAAAAACAGTGTGAACAAAAACTGACCTTCTCATGAATGAGAGGGAATTCTTCGCTTGCCAGATTTTGGACTTCATTTGTACCATTAATTCTTCTGAGTCTCAAGCCTGCTGGCACATACTGCAGATTTGGAATTATCAGTCCCCATAATCACGTGGGCCAACATCTTACAATAGATTTGTTTCTCTAACTGTATAAATAAATCCTGTTGTTTTGGTTTCTCTAAAGAACCCTCACTAATAAAGCAACTGTGTAATTGTAGGCAAGTCATATAGTTTCTATCTCTTTCCTCTTCTCCAAATATGGAGGTAATAATATTTGCTCTTCAGAGTTATGATTAGATATGACTGAACACATGAATGAGATGCCTGTGGTCAAAATGTGATTCCAAGTGATTAAAGATAGTGATTAAAGATAGTAACTCATTTAACCTTAATAAAAAGCCAGTGAGATAACTTATACCCATTTTATAGACAAGGAAAGTGAGGCACAAAGGAATTCAATAGCTTGCCCAAGTTTACATAGTTAGCAATATTACATGTTCACTGAAACCCATGAACTCTTTCCGAAGCACACCAAAAGGCTACATTTCCCAGTTTGCCCTGTGGCTAGGTAGGAGCTATATGATTGATTTTAGTTGGTGAAGTGTGGACAGAGATGATTTATGTTATTTGCAGGTCTGGCTATAAAGCACAGTCACAAACCATCATATTCCCTTTTTCCCTTTCCATGACCACATTGAGGTCATTTGTTGAAGGTATCAGAGCTGTGAGATTAAAGAAACATGACTCTCTGACTCATCCCTTGGGGAAGAACTGCCAGCAGAGCCACTCCATGAGAAATAAATCGCATCGCACTTCGCATGATGAGCAACAATTTCTCACTGAATCAAACCTCTGAGATTTTAGGGTTTGTTAGCCCAACAGAGCCGAACCTAGACCATCTAATTGTGTGTTAGTGTTGGGGTTTAAACCAAGGTATTCCAGGTGGAGACATTATTTCCTTAACTGGTGTGGTGCAGTGCTTTCAGCTCTAGGCACATGGAAAATAAAATATTATCACTTAAAAATATTAATTTTGATTATTTTTTATTTTTTTAATTTAAATTTGATTAGCCAACATACAGTATATCTTTAATTTTTGATATAATGTCTAATAACTCCTTGTGTTATCTTGTCTTTTGAGAAATTTTCTTAATGTAAATAAAGTAAAAACATTTGGGTATTTTTTTATTGAAGTATAATTAACATATAGTATCATATTTGTTTCAGGTGTACAGCATGATTCAACAATTCTATATATTACTCAGTGCTCATCAAGATAAGTGTACTCTGTAGTCCCCTTAACCTATTTCACCCATCCCCATCTATCTCACCTTTAGCAACCACTAGTTTGTTCTCTGTATTTAAGTCTGATTTTTTGTTTCTCTTTTTTCTTTATTCATTTCTATCTTAAATCCCACATATGAGTAAAATCATATGGTATTTATCTTTCTCTGTCTGACTTATTTCAGTTAGCATTATACCCACTAGGACCATCTACATTGTTGCAAATGGCAAGATTCTGTTCTTTTTTTATGGTGGAGCAATGCTCTATTATGTGTGTGTCTGTCTGCATATCACCTCTCCCGTATTCATTTATGGATGTACACATGAGTTGCTTTGATATCTTGGCTATAATCTGCAATAAACATAGGGATGCCTATATCTTTTGAATTAGTGTTTTAATTTTTTTTTTTTTGGTAAATACCCAGTAGTGGAATTTTACTAGATCATATAGTAATTCTATTTTTAAATTTTTGAGGAAACTCCATACTGTTTTCCACAGTGACCAGACCAATTTGCATTTCCCCCAATAGAGCACAAGCGTTCCCCTTCTCCCACAACTTGCTATTTCTTGTCTTTTTGATACTAGCCATTCTGAAAGGTGTAATGTTGCATCCCATTGTAGTCTTGACTTGGATTTTCTTGATGATTAGTGATATTGAGCATCTTTGTTTTAATCCAAGCTAAACAGGTTTTGTTATAGTTAGATTTGCTAATATGCTAGTATGCATTATGAATTTCCTAGAGAGAGGACAGTGTGTGAAGTGTTCTTAAAATGACTTGTCCCCCCAGAAAAAAACACTGGGGAGGGTATGTGCTACGGTGAGTGCTGTGAATTATGTAAGACTGATGATTCACAGACCTGTACCCCTGGGGCAAATAATACATTATATGTTAATTTAAAAAATGATTTGTCCCATAGGACTCTTTTTGTGAACAACACATAGGAAATGTATTTTCGAAGCAGCTTATGTAGCAAGCACTCTGGACCTATACTTCCTGGGTTTAGATTCCAATTTCTCCACTAATAGTGGTATGGCCTTGGACAGAACACTTCACATTTTTCTTTTCTTTTAAGATTTTATTTATTTATTTGAGAGAGAGAGAAAGAGAGATCATGAGCAGGGGGAAAGGTTGGGGAGAAGCAGACTCTCTGCTGAACCAGAGCCCAATGTGGGACTTGATCCCAGGATCGTGACCTGAGCCAAAGGCAGACACTTAACTGACTGAGCCACCCAGGCACTCCACACTTCACCTTTCTGAACTTCAGTTTCTTCCTAGGTAAAATGAAGATGATAGTAACTGCAGGGTTGTTAAGAAATTTCCTTGGCCTGATATTTTAAAAAGGTAAAATATTGGCTGGCATGTACTAAATGCTGTGTGTGTTTAGTAAATTAATGAATACACCCTTCTCTTGCCTTGTCTACTAGTTTCCTATACTGTAAGCTCCTTGAAATCCAGGAATACTTTTTTCAATATTTGGAGGTTTACTACCTTAGTACCTACGAATGCCTATTAAGCATATACCTGGTGCTTAATAAATGTTGAGGAAATGAAAGGAAAATTGAATCTCATCCCATGATAGGAGGTCAGTAATCTGTAACTAAGTTTTTGTTATCTTTATACGGAACCAAGTTAAAGAATACCCACCGTTTGGCATTGTTATCAATAGATGCATGGTTGAGAAGAATGCAACAAATAACTTTGGCCTTGATTCTTGTGCTCCTGGTGCACAGGTAAGATGAGCAACAATCTCTGTTTTACTTCTTGAGTATGTTACATACCATGTCAGAACTTGGGAGAAGAAATTTTAATTAGCTAAGCAGCAGAGTCAGGTTAAAAAATGGTAACTAATTTTTTAAAAGCATTTTTCTCAAGGCTGTAATTAGTGTTAGTTATTTACCCCAAAATAATATTTTCCCTTGTATGCACCAGTGGGTGCTAATCACAGGTTCACCTTGGTGCATATTGGCCATATGTTTCCAGATCCTTCAACCAAAATTTCTAATTGTTGGGAATGGAGATTTGAGCTAAAAAAAAAATGTAACTGATAAAAGGTAAAAAATGGATTTTAAAAAACACTATGGAACAACACCAAAAAAATGGGAGGCTGAATCAATAAGAATTTGTACTGCATGGAGAGAGAAGCCAGATATGCTACTTCTCGGCAGAGGAAGTAGAGAAGGCAGGAGCACCAGGTGGATTTGGAGGACCCAAGCGTGGCCTTTCTCACAGGTAAGGTGTGGGGTAGTGATATTCAGAGGGGCATCTCGCTGGTGATAAGATATGTCCAGACAATGATATCTGAAAGTAAAACTAAAAGATAATTAATTCAAAACCATTTGCTTGGACTTAGCTCTTGTCAGGTTGAAAAGAACTTTACTGTAACACAGTGTTTTCAAACTGGGGTTCCCAGACTCCAGAGACCTTAGGTTATAAATCTTGAGTGTTCTATGAAAGAATTTTCAGATACTATGAGTTTTTTGGTTTTGTTTGTTTGTTTTGGCAGGGGGAGGCCTTGGGTTTTGTTTTGTTTTGAGAGAGAGAGAGAGAGAGAGAGAGAGAGCCAACAGAGCAGGGAGGGGCAAAGGGAGAGAATCCTGAGCAGGTTCCAGGCCCAGTGTGGAGCCAGACACAGGGCTTATCTCACCACTCTGAGATCATGACCAGAGCTGAAATCAAGAGTCAGATGCTTAACCAACTAAGCCACCCAGGCACCACAGATACGATGTTTTCGCTATGATGACAAACTAACCACCCCTCCAGCTCAACTAACAGATGTTTTTAATTATTTTTATGGCCACAATATTAAATGGAAAAAAGAATATTTCCCTCATTTCAGTACCTGTATTTGCTATCAGTCAGAGAAATGGGTAGATTAAAAATGAAAATGAAATGTTCATGTTAAGTGATTGATGATTCCATGGTGTGCTTAAGTGAGAATTGAGTAGATAAATGTGGTGGAAGAATTGAGTTGTCATACAGCACATGGTGATGTAATGCAATAACATCAAAAAATATTAACCAATTTATGAAAAATTTCATTTGAGTATAGTTAACAAACATTAGTTTCAGGGGTACAACATAGTGATTTGACAAATTTTTACATTATGCTATGCTCATCACTACTGTAGCTACCATTTGTCAACCAAACAGCACAATTACTATATCATTGACTATATTTCTTATTCTATGCCTTTTATTCCTGTAACTTCTTTATTCTATAACTGGGAGCTTGTATCTCCTACTTTCCTTCACCCATTTTGTCCATCGCCCCAACTCTTCCCCTCTGGCAACCATCAGTGTGTTTTCTGTATTTCTAGGTTTGATTCTTCTTTTTGTTTATTAATTTGTTTGTTTTTTAGATTCCACATATGAGTGATTTTACATGGTATTTGTCTTTCTCGTCTGACTTATTTCATTTAACATAGGTCCATCCGAATTGTTGCAAATGACACGATTTCACCCCTCTTTATGGCTATGTAATCTGTGTGTGTGTGTGTGTGTGTGTGTGTGTGTGCGCGCGCTCGTGCGCACGCGCGCCACATCTTCTTAATCTGCTCCTTTATGGATGGACACTTAGGTTGCTCATGTGCTACTGCAAATTATGCTACAATAAATATAGGATGCATATATCATTTCAAATTAGTGTGTTCCTTTTCTTAGCTAAATACCCAGTAGTGGAATTATTGGATCCTGTGTTATTTCTCTATTTAATTTTTTGAGGAAACTCCATATTGTTTTCCATGGTGGCTGTATCCATTTACATTCCCACCAACAGGGCATGAGGGTTACTTTGTCCATATTTTTACCAACACTTGTTATTTTTTTGACTTTCATTTTACCCATCTGACAAGTTTAAGTTGAAATCTTATTGTGGTTTTGATTTGCATTTCCTTGATGGTGAATGATATTGAGCATCTTTTCATGTGTCTGCTGGCCATGTGTATGTCTTCTTTGGGAAAATGTCTATTTAGATCCTTTACCCATTTTAACTGGATTATTACTTTTTGGGGGGTTGGAGTTGGGTGAGTTCTTTATATATTTTAGATACTAAGCCCTTATTGGTTATATCATTTGCAAATATCTTCTTCTGTTCAGTAGGTTGTCTTTTAATTTTGTTGGCAGTTTCTTTTCCAATGGGGGAAAAAATTGTTTTGGTGTAGTCCCAATAGTTTATTTTAGCTTTTATTTCCATTGTTAAAGGAGACATACCTAGAAAAATGTCTCTACAGCTGCTGTCAAAGAGATTACTGTATATGTTTTCTTCTAGGAATTTTATGGTTTCAGGTCTCTCATTTAGGTCTTTAATCCATTTTGGGTTTTGGGGTATGATATTAAGAAAGTGGTTCAGTTTCATCATTTTGTATGTAGCTGTCCAGTTTTTACAGTATCATTTATTGAAGAGGCTGTCTTTTCCCTATTATATATTCTTACCTCCTTTGTCATAGATTAATTGACCATATAAATGTGGCTAAATTTGGGGGGTGTCTAGTCCATTCTATTGATCGGTGTGTCAGTTTTATGTGCCAGTACCATACTGTTTTGGTTATTATAGCTTTGTAGTATGTCTTGAAATCTGGAATTGTGATACTTCCAGGTTTGTTCTTCTTTCTCAAGATAGCTGTGGCTATTCAGGATCTTTTGGTCTCACACAAATTTTCTAGTATTGTGAAAAATTCTGCTGTTACTTTGATAAGAATTGCATTAAATCTGGGGACATTTGGGTGGCTCAGTTGATTAAGCATCTGCCTTTGGCTCAGGTGGTGATCCTAACTAAGGTCCTGGGATCAAGTCCTGGATCAGGCTCCTTGCTCAGTAGGGAACCTGCTTCTTCCTTTGCTTGCCACTTCCCCTGCTTGTGCTCTCTCACTCTCTCTGATTAAAAAAAAAAAAAAAAAAAAGGATTGCATTGAATCTGAAGATGGCTCTGTGTAGTCTAGACATTTGAACAATCCAAGTTAAGAATTTAACTGGGTTGTTCAATTAATCCAATTAATTAATTAATTAATCCAATTAATTCTTTCAATCCAAGACCATTTATTTATGTCCTCTTCAATTTCTTAATCAATGTTTTATAGTTTTAAGAATACAGGTATTTTACCTCTTGGTTAAGTTTATTCCTAGGTATTCTTTTTAGTGTAGTTGTAAATGGGATTGTTTTCTTAATTTCTCTTCCTGACTCTTCATTATTAGTGTATAGAAATGCTACCAATTTCTGTATATTATTTTTGTATCCTGCAACTTTACTGAATGCATTTATCACTTTTATTAGTTTTTTAATGGAGTCTTTAGGATTTTCTGTGTATAGTATCATGTCATCTGCAAATAGTGTAAGCCCTACTTCTTTCTTACCAATTTGGATGCCTTGTATTTCTTTTTCTTGTCTGATTGCTGTGGCTGTGACTTCCAGTACTATGTTGAATGAGAGTTGTGAGAGTGGGCATCTTTTTGTTTCTGACGTTAGAGGAAAAGCTCTGTTTTCCACCATTAAGTAAGAATTTAGCGGTGGGTTTTTCATATATGGCCTTTATTATGTTGAAGTATGTTCCCTCTAATCTCACATTGTTGACAGTCTGTCATGAACAGGTGTTGAATTTCATCAAATGCTTTTTCTGTACCTATTGATCTGATAACCTGATTCTATCCTTTTGTTGATGTGTTGTATCACATTAACTCTTACCTAAATGTTTGGAGAATTCATCGGTGAAACCATCTGGCCCCAGACTTTTATTTTTTGAAAATTTCTTGATTATTGATTCAATTTGATTACTAATAATTGGTCTCATCAAATTTCATTATTTTTTCCTGACTCAATTTTGGAAGATTGTATTTTTCTAAGAATTTATCTATTTTCTAGGTTTTCCAGTTTGTTGGCATGAAATTTTCTATAGTATTGTCATAATTTGTGTTTCTGTGGTATCAGTTATTACTTCTCCTCTTTCATTTTTGATTTAATTATTTAGGTTGTTTCTTTTTTTATTGAAATTCTTATGCCTAAGAATTTATCAATTTTGTTTACCTTTTCGAAGAAACAGCCTCTGGTTTGATTGATTCATTTCTGTTGTTTTTTCAAGTCTCTGTGTCATTTACATCTATTCTGATCTTTATTATTTCCTTCCTTCTACTCACTTTGGGCTTTGTTCTTTTTTTGCTGTTTTAGTTGTAAAGTTGATTTTCTTATTTGAGCTTTTTCTTTTTTCTTGAGGTAGGCCTCTATAGCCATATATTTTTCTCTTAGAACTGCTTTTGCATCCCAAAGATTTTGGACCATTGAGTTTTCATTTTCACTCATCTTCATGTATTTCTTAAAAATTCTTGTTTAATTGATTTACTGACTAATTGGTTGCTTAGTATTTTGTTATTTAGTCTCCATGTAGTTGTGTTTTTTACAGCTTTTTCCTTGTAATTGATTTCTATTTTGACTGATTTCTACTGTTGTAACTAGAATAGGTGCATGATATGCTTTAAATCTTTAAAAGTCTAGTGGTGCCTGGGTGGCTCAGTTGGTTGAGCATCTGACTCTTGGTTTTGGCTCAGGTCATGATCTCTGGTTCATGAGATTGAGCCCTGCATTCTCTCCCTGTCCCTCTGTTCCTCCCCCAACTTACACACACTATCCTTTTAAAATAGTGTTTGCATATTTACTTTTTCTCAATAAATTATAAGAAAGGCACCTATGAATTGTACATTTATATAAATAAATAAATCTACCAAATTTAAAAGAAAGTGAATCTTCAAAACTTTATTGAGGCTCATTTTATGGCCTAACATATGACCTATCTTGGAGAATGTTCCAAGTGCACTTGAAAATTGCATTTTGTTGATTTTAGATGGAATGTTTGTGTGTGTATGTATATGTATGTGTATATATATATATGTGTGTGTGTGTGTGTGTGTATGTGTGTATGTATATGTATATATATGTATATGTGTATATATGTATATATATGCACATATATGTGTATATGTGTATATGTATACATGTATATACACACACACATATATTATGTTCTTGTGGTCCAACATGCATTCAAAGAGATCATTTCCTTGTGGATTTTCTACTTAATGGTCTATCCATTGATGTAAGTAGGTTTGTAAAGTCCCCTACTATTACTGGGTTACCATCAATTTCTCTCTTTATGTCTGTTAATATTTGCTTTATGTATTTAGGTGCTCCAGTGTTGGATGGGTAGATATTTATAATTGCTGTATCCTCTTGTTAGATTGATTCCTTTATCATTATGTAATATCCTTTGTCTCTTATTACAGTCTGTTTTAAAGTCTATTTTGTGTGATATAAGTATTGCTGGCCCAGCTTTTTTCTACTTCTATATGCATAATAAATGTTTTCTCATCCCTTTAGTTTTAGTTTATATGTGTCTTTAAGTCTAAAGTGAGTCTTATGTAGGCAGCATATAGATGGGCATTTTTTTCTAATCCATTCAGTCACCCTATGTTTTGGAGCATTTAGGCCACTTACATTTAAAGTAATTATTTTGGGGGGGATAAGTGTGCACAGACTAATGTAATTATTGATAGGTATGTACTAATTGCCATTCTGTTATTTCTTTTGTGGGTGTTTTTGTAGTTCCTCTCCATACTTTCTTCTCTTGCTCTCTTTGTGATTGATAAGCTTCTATAGTGTTAAGTTCGCTTTCTTTCTCTTTATTTTTTGTTTATCTATCGTAAATTTTAGGTCTGTGGTTACCAGTAATTAAATTGCCATTTAAGTTCTAACACATTCTAATATAATTTATCTTAATATTCTTATATTCATTACTTTCATTTTTCTTCCTGCTCCATGTTTTATGTATATACTGTCATATTTTACATCTTTTTATTCATAGTTTTCTCACATCTAATTATGACCATTCTTTTCCAATTAAAGAAGACCCTTTAACATTTCCCATATAGCTGGTTTAGTGATCATAAGCTCCTTTATCTTTTGTTTGTGTAGAAAACTCTTTATTTATCTTTCAAATCTGAATGATAATCTTGTTGTTTAGCATATTCTTGTAGGTTTTTTTTTTTGTTTTTTTTTTTTAGCACTTTGAATATATCATGCTACTCCCTTCTGGCTTGCAAAGTTTCTGTTGAAAAATTAGCTGATAGCCTTATAGGGTTTCCCTTATAGGTAACTCATCTATTTCTGCTTTAAAAATTGTCTTTTTATATTTAATCTTTGACATTTATTATGTGTTATGTTGTGGACCTCCTGGGGTTCATCTTCTTTGAGGCTCTCTGTACTTCTTGAACCTGGATGTTTCTATTTCCTTTCCTAGTTTAGGGAAGTTTTTGCTATTTATTTCTTCAAGTAAGTTTTCTGCTCCTTTCTCTCTTATTCTGAGACCTTTATAATGCACATGTTTATTTGCTTGATGTTGTCCAAGGGATTTTTTATTGAGACTTAATGAATATAATTTCATTTTCTTTTATATTTTCTTTTATTAATTATTTTTAAATTTTTCATTATATTCAGTTAGCCAACCTTCAGTACATCATAATTTTTTGTTGTAGTGTTCAACGATTCATTAGTTGTGTATAACTCCCAGTGCTCCATGGGACTCTTAACCTAGCCTCAATTTTTAAACATTCTTTTCCTTTCTCCTTGTTTTTCTTTTTTAATACTCAGCTTGGTTGTTTCCATCACTGTCTTCCAGATCACTGATATGTTCTGCTAATCTTCTGCTGATGGCCTCTCCTATTTTTTATTTCAGTTATTGTATTATGCAACTCTGATTGGTTCTTCTTCATATTTTCTGTCACCTCATTGAAGATCTCATTGTGTTCATCCATTCTTTGCTCCAGCCTGGTGAGCATCTTTCCAATAATTACTTATATTCTTTATCAGCCATATTTCTTATCTGTTTTTCATTTCATTTTCTGTAGATTTTTTTCTTATTCTTTCTTTTGAAGCATATTCCTCTGTCTCCCTAGTTTGCTTGATGTTCTGTGTTTCTGTGGTTAGGTGGAATAGCTACTTCTCAAAAACTTGAAGGAATGGTCTCATGTATTGTTGTCCCCTTTGTAGAGCTATTTGTGTTGGTGACGTTTTTTGGCTGACTACCTGGAGCTGTGGTTGGTGTGGACTGGGATCCTCGGCTCTCCACCCAGTGCCTTGGCAGATTGCTAGAGCTAAAGTGGATGCAAGATGGGGTGTCCTGAGGCTCTATTCATAGACAGCTCTTAGGAAGGAGAGCTGAAGTAGTGTTATCTGGGGTGTCCTGGGACTCTCTGCAGAGGGTTTCCTGACAGGATGGTTAGAACTGAGGTGATGCATGGACCAGGTGATGTGCAGGACTCTCCACACTGAGAGCAACCTGGTAGGACTGATGAAGCTGAATTTGTGGCAAGCTAAGGTATTCCAGGGTGCTTAGTGCAGGGTTTCCTGGCTGGATGACTAGAGCCAAGGCTATGGGCAGGAGTATTCTGGGGCACTCTGTGCAGGGGTTCCCCTGTCTAGGTGGCTGGAACTGATGCAAGCACAGGCTTGGGGTTGCCAGGGTGCTTCATGCAGTGGGCACTTAGGCAAGGAAGCTGGATCACCCAGAGGTTCTGCAATGTTCTGCCCTGGGGATGCCCTACTAAGCCACCTGGAGCTGAAGTAGGGTGGGCCTGGATGTTCACACCTGTGTCACATTGCCATGATGGCTGGAGCTGTGGTCAGCACTGATCAGGAGTGTTCTGGTGTGTGTTGCTTTATGGCTGCCTTGGTGAGATTGCCAGGGCTGGTGTGGTGTAGGGGTCTGGAGCTCACTGAAGAGTCAGGCTAGTTAAGATGTTCAGACTGTGCACTGTTTGTGCTTTCAAGGTGGGGAATGGAGTGTAGACCATGTCCATCAACCCCTCCCACCCAGAGACTGGTTCAGAAGCCCCCTACCCTGACACTGTTTGGCAGAGGTCTAGGACCAGCTTTTTTTATATGCTAGTTGTTCTTCCATGTATTTATTTATTTTAAAGATTTTATTTATTTATTTGACAGGGATCACAAGTAGGCAGAGCAACAGCAGAGAGGGGGAAGCAGGCTCCATGCTGAGCAGAGAGCCCGATGCAGGGCCCCATCCCAGGACCCTGAGATCACGACCTGACCTGAAGGCAGAGAGCCTTAGCCCACTGAGCCACCTAGGTGCCCCGCTAGTTGTTCTTTTAAACCATGGCTTTTCTTTTGTGCCCCTGGGTGACCAAGGCTGGTTTGGGCTTTGGGACCTAGGGCTCATTGAGGCGTTAGGTTGGCTAGTGTGTGTGGTCTCTGCTCCTGCTCAATTTATTAAGGTGGGGGGTTAGTGTAAACTGTGTCTGCCATCCCCTCCCACTCGGAGAGCATTCCCATAGCTCCCCTCTCCATTTGGCAAAATTCTAGGGCTGTCCTTTTTATATGCTAGTTGTTCTTCTAAATCACAGCTTTATTTCTGTGCCCAAGCATGAGCAGGGCCGGTGTGGGCTAGTGAATCTGGGGCTCAACAGAGTGGCAAGCTGGTTATGGCATCCTGATCCTACTCTGTTCTGTGCTTTCAAGGTGAAGGGGGAAAATAAACCATGTCGCATTCCAGTCCCTCTGACCCAGACAGAATTCACTCAGATCCATCAGTACCTGGCAGTTTTATACCTGGGTCTTTCATATGCTAGTTTGCTCTTTTAAACCATGGCTTTTTTTTTTTTCCCCTGTGCATAGGACAGGGGAATCTGTTCTTAGTCCTTCAGCACTATCCCTACCCACTGCAGGCTGGAGGTTCCCTTTGTTACCTTGTCTCTGTCTCCTCTTTTATATCTTTTATTGTACAGAATCTATTCAGTTAGCCCAAAGTTCCTCAAGAGGAATTGTTCTATACATAGGGGTCTGTTCTATACATTTGGTGTGTTCCATGAATGAAGGAAGTTTGGAGTCTTCATTCATCACTATATCTTGGACTAGAAGTCTCCTAACAAATACTTTCTGTCCATACTGTTTACAGAAGAGATGCTAGTGGAGTCCTATCCTACTTGGACTTTATATTACATCCTAATCACAGAACATGTAGGAGGTGGAAAACCTTTGCTTATATTTGGGGGACCTGAGAGTAGAAGGTATCTGAGCTTTGCTCCCAGGGTTAGAGTCTAATAGAGGTGGCAAAACCCACATAGATTTTGTTTGTTGAGCATAGCTGGAAAGTGGAGTTGTTGACAGTACAATGGGGACTCCCAAGCTTCAGCCAGGCATAGATATGGAAGAAGGTGCTGGAAAACTAAAGGAACAAAATGACAGAAACAAGAGTACTCTTCTTGGGGACCCACACGTGCTACCAATGGACTTGTCCACAACATGAGTATGGACAGAGGATTTGAATATCAGATAGTTACCCTCCCTGTCCCACAGAATTCCTATGTCTTTGTCATATGCTTTGGTACCATCTAAGAACTACAGAACTTAGGTACAATCATGGGGAGAAGCAAGGCAGACCATAAATTAACCCTGAGATTAAGTTTCTGTTGTCCTGGAAGATGATAGCTAAAAAGATAAATTAAACTGAGCCATGGAAATAATGGAGAAAATTATTTTTAGGTACACCTGCATTTATAGGCAAATATATATGCTTCTGTAGCATTAATTATAGGAATCCCAACTCAAATGAACCTGGACAGTAACAGATCAAGCCCTCTTCTTGTTATAAGCAGATTCATTTTCAGCAATCAAGATTATCTGTTCATTAAATAATGTTAATAGGAATTTATCAGTATTGTAGTTTTGTTTTATATTTGTATTGGTTTTATGCTATTGAAGAGCTATAAGAATTATACCCAATTCTAGGGGTGCCTGGGTGACTAAATTGGTTAAGCATCTGCTTAACCAATGTTAAGGTCATGATCTCAGGGTCCTGGGATGGAGCCCTACATTGGGCTCTCTGCACAGCAGGGAGCCTGCTTCTCCCTCCGCCTCTGCCTGCCACTTGCCTGCTTATGCTCTCTCTCTCGGTCAAATACATAAATAAAACTTGGGAAAAAACTGAGGATTTCAGAGGGGATGGGGTAACAGGTGATGGGTAGTAAGGAGGGCATGTGCTGTGATGAGCACTGGGTGTTATATGCAACCAATGATGAACTGAACACGACTTCTAAAACTAATGATGTATTATACACTAGCTAACAGAACATAATAAAAAAAAGAATTACACCAATTTTATGTTTTTGCATGTTGAGTATCATACCAATCACATCAACATTTAATTCACATCAACATTTTAGTTCACTAGAATATTTTTTTATTTGAAAGGGGCCCAGAATTTTTATATTTGAGAAACTCTGTTCTGAACAAAGATGGTAAAAAATCTAAGAATATGAAATTGAGATTTTGACATTATTTTTCCAGTTGACCAGAAATTGACCACTATTAACTCTGCAAAACAATTCCAGTTATTTATAGAAGCTAATTTAAGATGGAGAAGGTCATGCGTTTATTCTCGATCAGGCTTTATTAAGTTCACATTGAGCACTTATTGGGATTCAGAACTTGTGCTAGGAATACAAAGATAAATAAAACATGGCTCCTGCATTCAAGTAGGATCTTCAGCTATAGGGAAATAGGCATATACAATTAAGTGAATAAGAAAATACTGCTCTTGGGGTTTGAACAATATTGTAATGAGAACACAGTCATATTCTTCTTTTTGCAAATGTGGTATGTTGCAAAAAATGGATACAAATTTATCTCCTCTTTGTGTCCATGTCCGTGCAGTTCATGCAGAAGTGCAGTTTATTCTTCTGTCCCTTCAACTTGGTCTGGCTCTGTGACTTGCTTTGGCCAATAGAATGTATTAGAATGGCCAAAATTAGCAAGAAAGGAAACAACATGTGTTGGAGGGGATGTGGAGAAAGGGGAACCCTCTTACACTGTTGGTGGGAATGCAAGTTGGTGCAGCCTCTTTGGAGAACAGTGTGGAGATTCCTCAAGAAATTAAAAATAGAGCTTCCCTATGACCCTGCAATTGCACTACTGGGTATTTACCCCAAGGATACAGATGTAGTGAAAAGAAGGGCCATCTGCACCCCAATGTTTATAGCAGCAATGGCCACGGTTGCCAAACTGTGGAAAGAACAAAAATGCCCTTCAACGGACGAATGGATAAGGATGTGGTCCATATACACTATGGAGTATTATGCCTCCATCAGAAAGGATAAATACCCAACTTTTGTAGCCACATGGATGGGACTGGAAGAGATTATGCTGAGTGAAATAAGTCAAGCAGAGAGAGTCAATTATCATATGGTTTCACTTATTTGTGGAGCATAACAAATAGCATGGAGGACATGGGGAGTTAGGAGAAGGCATTTGAGGGCAATTGGAAGGGGAGGTGAACACTGAGAGACTATGGACTCTGAAAAACAATCTGAAGGGTTTGAAGAGGTGGGGGGGTGGGAGGTTGGGGGAACCAGGTGGTGGGTATTAGAGAGGGCACAGACTGCATGGAGCACTGGGTGTGGTACAAAAACAATGAATACTGTTATGCTGAAAAAAAAAAAAAAGAAAGAATGTATTAGCAGGGACAGTGTATCAGTTCTGAGCTTAGGCTACAGGAGCCAGTTGTACTTCCACTCTCATTTTTGGAATCTCACTGTCACCATGGGAACAAGCCTGCGACAGCCTTTTGGAGTATGAGAGACTATATGGAACAGAGGCAAACTCTCCCAGCTAAGGATCCACTAGACTAGCCTGACAATAGCTAAGCACAGACACACAAGGTAACACCTGACCTAGAACATCCAAGGGAGTAATTTCTACAGAAAGAAAAGAATGGGGAGGGCAGGATGTTTCAGACAGAGGAGGAAGCATAAACAAAGGCACGGGGGCCTAGTGTTCATGGTGTTCTGGGAATAACCAACGCCATAGTTGGAATCAAGAAGAGTTTAAACCAAAAAATACAGAAAGTTGAGGACAAGATGGTGGAATTATGGGAAGAGAAACCTTTATAAGAGGTGGTAATAATAAAACATTGTAAAAAATGTTAGAGAAATAAACAAGAGAGGCTTGTGAAAGGGTAGCTTTGCAGGGGTACGGTCAACAGTGATCAGTGAGATCAGGTAAGGTGAGAATAGGAAAACATTGGTTTGATTTGGCAGTGCTGAGAAAGACATTGGTGAATTCTAAAGAGTGTGTTTTGTTTTTGTTTTTGTTTTGGTGGAACTGCCAAGTCCTCTCCTGTCAGCAGGAAAATTGTCTTACAGAAAACAAAAAATTGTTAAAACAAGCTCTAGCTTATTATCACATCAGCAAGCTCAGATAAGTATCTCCAGTGTGTGTGAATCCTTGGATTTGCATGCAGGGTAATCTCACACTCTATCCCAGCTAAATGCAGTTTGTCATTTCTTTCCTGCTGATTATGCAGGTGTACATTTTTCCTTCTTCATAATAAGGATGTATTGGCTGTGAGCTTTGGAAGATGGAGTTTGTTTCTTATTTCTTGATATTTCTATTAAGTATCTCTTAACAACTTCAGATGCCTGAGATCATTATAGTCTCTGGGCTATACCACTGGAGCTTTGGGAACATATCTATGGCAATAAATTTCAGTATGTGGAATTAGGATAAGCACCAATTTTCTGCAGAATTAGGATAATAGAAAAAATATTAAAACTGGGGGAAAATCCTTGAGAACAGGACAGTAAAGATATGGAAATCTGTCTTCTACGAGGTATTATTTCTAAAAAACAAAACAAAAAATTAATCCTGTAGTTTCCCCCAACCATTGACTCCTTATAGCTACAAAATGAAGTCCAGTGTCTTCTCCGTTCTCTCTTGATGCATTCAAATCAATCCCAAACATTTACCATTTCAGTTGTTTCTGGACCCCCGAGTGTTAGGAGAAGATAACTTTCCTGTTCCTACCATTAGCGTCTCTGTGGCAAGCCACGCCTCAGCACTTCATTTTACTGGCTTCTAGAATTTTGACTAAGGGTAGATCACAAACTGGCACCCAGGACTGCACAAAGACTTGTCTGAGCCTGGATGTTTTGGGACATACATTACACCAACTCCCCAACACTCTTCCTGCCATTGAAATCATATTAATAGCACTGGTATGAGTGTATGTGTGCACATGGGTGTCAGGTCGTTATTTGTTACTCAGAATGATCCCACCTCCTTGGGAGACTTATTTACTAATCTGGAAAAGCAGGGTTCTTTAGAACACTTCTCCAGGAACAAAGGAGGTGGAGGGTGTCATTCCCTACCCCACCCCCAGCCTAGACACACAGACACCTACAGGAATGAGCACAGTGCCAACTTTCTCCATCTACCTGCTAACAGTGTGTCCTACCTGTTGCATTCTCCTGCAAACTTGACCTATCCAGCCGGGCCTTGGCTTCAGGTCTCCTCTCACAGGAGACGCCTCCTTGCATTCTTCTGCAGATCTGCCCCTCCAGCACTATGGCAACAGTTTTCTAAAGTGGATCCAGGGGCGCCTGGGTGACTCAGTGGGTTCAAGCCTCTGCCTTCAGCTCAGGTCATGATCTCAGGGTCCTGGGATCCAGCCCTGCATCAGGCTCTCTGCTCAGCAGGAAGCCTGCTTCTCCCTCTTTCCCTGCCTGCCTCTCTGCCTACTTGTGATCTCTCTTGCTGTCAAATAAAGAAACAAAATCTTAAAAAATAATAATAAAGTGGATCCAGGTCCCTCCCAAAAGAGACCTGCGTCAACCTTGCTACCCCTGTGTGCACCACCCGTGCTCTCCTGTAAAACTACTACCTCCTATAAGCTCTTGTTAGATCTAAAACGAAGCCACAAACCTGGCAGTGTGCAAACAGCTCTGACAGGGATAGCATCACTCCAAAGTGACTCCTGCCCTGGGGAGAGGGGAAGATAATCACACACAAGAGTCCTACCACAGCCCCAGCAGTGGACTGGGGCAGACATCTGGTCCAACTGCAGGCCCCACCCACCAAGAAATCTCAGGAAACAACACAGGGAAAGCATTTTTTAGGTCAGTGCTACTGCATTCTGGCAAGTCCCTGGTCTGACTCAACTCAAGTCCTAGGTGGCCTCACTCTGGCCCACTAACATCATAGGAACCAAACCCTGCTCGTAACAGGCAAAGAGAGCCATTCCAGATGACTGGACTGAAGTCAAAATTGGCTCACTGTTAAAAAGAGAAGTTAGGAAAACTTTGAGAACATTCTTATATTCACTACTCTTGGTAATGTCGTACCTTGAAAATGTAGAAATATGGAATTTTGGCTGAAGTCTGACTCTTAATGCTTTTACATATTCAGTTTGTATAAATCACAATCACTGGCTAATATGTTAGTGCCTCTTATGTGCTCCTATGAATGTTCCTGCTGACTGCTCCTGAAAAGGAATGCTATATTCATAAAAGTTGGACCTTTAATAAATCATTCAAGTATGAAATAAAATGCCATGATTCTACAGATTCCAGACTTGCATTTAATTTACAGTTTATAGACTTTTCTATGATTTTTCATTATGCAGGTTTTTGGAAGTTTAAATAAATAATAAAGTTATTAGTATTGCATATAATTACACTCATAAGTCTTTTAGAGAATCTGTAGTAGAGCTGCATCATATGTAACTCAATACCTTCTCAGCCAAGGGGATAAAAGATTCAAGAAGTAGAAATAACAATTTAGGAGGACCAAAGATGTATTCCCTTCATTGACTTAAATTCTATAAAGTGACAGTGATTTTAAAATACTGCTTCCGCTTTCGGCTGCAAGGACCCCTAGGTTGTGAAAAACATTGTTGAAATTCTTTTTTAAACTTCTTCCCCCATTACCAGGTGTCTTCCAACCTCTTCACTAGGGAACCAAAGGATTTTCAGGGGATAATTTTGAGTATATGCAATCTTCTCTTTGTTCTAATGGCTAGTACCTGGGTAACATGTGCACCTACTGTGTGGGTGACCATAAGAATAAAAAGAACTCATGTGAAGATCAGGGTATTCTGTTCCCCTTTAACATTTCCTTAGAAACTAACCAAGTCTCTGAATTACAGAAATCCTAGCAAACTGTAACAAAAGCTTTATACTCTTCAACCAAGCAAGCACTTTGTGTAACCGATTACTTCCTCCCTCTTGCTACCACTTTTAGGCAGGTGATAGTTTTTACTTTAGTTATGTAAGCTATTACAATTTTAATGTTAACCAAAAGAGTGTGAATTTTTCAAAAGTTAACATAGACAAATTGCAGAATATTTGAAGAATATATGCTTAAAGTTCTTATTTTTAATTTCTGATAAGACAATTAGTGATAGTAAAAGATTCATATAAAAATATCCTACATCCCATGAACAATGTGCATAGGGTTCCACTTCCCATTTGATTCAGATTTAATTTTTTGACTATTATGTGGCTAACACTTTTACAACATTTTTTACACATCACAACACATTTTACAAATATTTACTCAGAAAATAAATGAAATATGTTATATTAGGAATTTGTCAGTGCTTTTTCTTTCTACTACTTCTTTGGCAAAATTAGGCTTACAAGTAATACAGAGACTGAAGACCAGTGAGTTAGTGGACAGTGAGCATTCTACCATCATTTCTGTAATTTCTGTACCAAAACACTCTTGGATATGTAAAGAGCTCTCTTTACAAAGTTTGTGGATTGGTAGATCTGCAAAAGGAAACACTCTAGTCATAAAGATAAGCTGCTCACTGAGAGATGGAAGTAAGTGTGGCAGATGGAGAATGATGAAATTAATGTGGAAACTTGGGGCTTTTAGAGGAGGTCCAGAAATTATGAGGGAGGACTATATTATTTGTCTATATAGAAGCAGGAAAATAAAAAGAAGCCACTATTAGATCTCTGTACTGGGCTATAAGAAGGAAAGAGAAAATCAGGAAAAGGAGCCCCCAGTGTAGGGTATTAAGAGGGCTGTTTCAAATTGAGTGGGAACTGTGGTTAGAAGTGTGCTTTACTAGGGCTCTGGTTACAATTAAGAATGAACTAAGTGTTGCTAAAATCCTAAAACTCCTGATGGACAAACTAAACAGATAATCCATTTAAGGAGAAATACAAACCATGCACAACATATAAAAATGTTTAACTTGTAGAAACCGAAGTTTTAATTAAAATTTTGATTTTTGCTTCCAGGTACAAGGTAGGATTGTATGTTGGGCATGGGCATATAATGTGCTTTGGGCCATGAAGCATGAGTGAAATGACGTATGTCACTTGCAGAAAGAAGCAGAATAGTAGGAAATGAAGCAAAGAGGTAGTGAATGGTCACATAATATAGGACTATGGGCCATTGTAAGGCTTTAACTTTTATTTCCTCTGAAGGAACTAGGAAGCCATTGGAAAGTTTGGGCTAAGGAGTGGCACGATGTAATACATGTGTAATAGTATCACATGTGTTGAAAAGAAATTATACGGAGCAAGGGAAGCAGTAGGGAGGTTAGTAGGGAGGCTGCTGTACTAATTGGGGTAAAAGATTATGGCGGGCTGGACAGAGGTGGTGAGAGGTGGCTGGACTCATTGATACTAGAAAATGGACATACACTGCTCTTAAATGTTAATGTTTGGGGGCTTGGAACCATCATTGTATGTATTTTTTATTTTTATTGAACTGCTAAATTTTGCACATTATGCTAGAACCTGGGGACAGAAGGAAATTATCAGAGGAAGAAAAGCTCAGTAGATGTACTTATGAATTTAATTTCTATTTTGTGATGACACAGTTTCAAAGTAATTATTTTTTTCAGAATAAAATTCATTCAGTACAGTATTAATAGAAACAAAAATCACTGACTCAGAAAAGAAAAATAATTACAATGTGAAATAAGTATAATTTTTGAGCAAGACATTAGGGTTTGAGTTATTTAGGTGGTTCTTTGCTTTTGGTTTCTGTTTATTGTTTTTAAATAATTTTTTGAGGATAGTTGAAACACAGTGTTGCATTAACTTCAGATTACAGCATTGTGATTTGAGAAGTATATGCTGTGCTTGCCACAGGTATACCTGTGTCTGTCACCTGCAACAGTATTACAATATTATTAACTATATGCTGTATGCTCTGCCTTTTATTCCTGCGACTTATTCATTCCATCAATGGAAGCCTATATCTCCCTCTCTCCTTCCCTCATTTTTCCCATCTCCTCACCCCCTCCTCTCTGGCAACCATCAGTTTCCTGTATCTGTAGGTCTGACTCTGCTTTTGTTTACTCCTTTTTTTTTGGGTTCCACATGAGTGAAATCATATGGTATTTATTTGTCTTTGTCAGCCTGGCTTATATCACTTTGCATAATACCCCCTAGGTTCATGCATGTTGCAGATGGCAAGATCTCCTATTCCATTGTGTGTGTGTATACCACGTCTTTCTTAACCGTTTGCCTTTTGATGGACACCCAGGTTACTGCCATATCTTAGCTATTGTAAATGACACTTTTATATCTTAGTTATTGTTAATAATGCTTCCATAAATATAAGAGAGCATATATATTTTTCAAATTAGTGTTTTTTGTTTTCTTTGGGTAAATACTCAATGGTGGATCTATTACATGATATGGTACTTCTATTTTTAACTTATTGAGGAATATTCAGAAGGTTTTCCACCAAGGCTGTACCACGTTAAATTCCTACCAACAGTGAATGAGGTTTCCCTGTTCACATTATTAACAATACTTGCTATTTCTTGTTTTTTAAATTATTACTATTGTAGTCATTCTAACAGGTGTGAGAGGATACCTCACTGTGGTTTTGATTTGAATTTCTCTGATTATTATGATTTTAAGCATCTTTTTTTGTGTTTGCTTGGCCATCTGTATGTCTTCTTTGGAAAAATGTCCTTGGAAAAATGTATGTGTTTTTTTTTTTTAATTTAATTTAATTTTTTTAGCGTTCCAAGATTCATTGCTTATGCACTACACCCAGTGCTTCATGCAATATGTGCCCTCCTTAATACCCATCACCAGACTCATCCAACCCTCCCACACCCTCCCTTCCAAAACCCTCAGTTTGTTTCTTAGAGTCTACAGTCTCTCATGGTTCGTCTCCCTCCCCGATTTACCCCAATTCATTTTTCCATTCCATCGCCTAATGTCCTCTATGTTATTCCTTATGCTCCTCAAGTATGGTCCATATATACAATGGAATATTATGCCTCCATCAGAAAGGATGAATACCCAACTTTTCTATCAATATGGTCAGGACTGGAGGAGATTATGCTGAGTGAAATAAGTGAAGCAGAGAAAGTAAATTATCAAATGTATGTTCTTTTGCAAAATGGCCCTAAGCCCTTTTTTTTTTAAAAATTGCATTGGATTTTTGGTGTTAAATTATGTGAAGTTTATAGATTTTGGATATTAATTAATCCCTTATCAAATATATCGTACGCAAGTATTGTTCTTATTGGTGAAGGCTGCCTTTTTATTTTGTTGATTTTTTGTTTGCTGTGTAAAAATTCTTTATTTTGATATAGTCCTAATTGTCTATTTTCTCTCATTTCCCTGACCTAAGAGACGTATCTAGTAAATGTTGCTCTAGCTGATATCAGAAAAATTAATGCCTGTGCTGTCTTCTGGGATTTGTGTGGTTTCCAGTCTCATGTTTAGGTGCTTAATCCATTTTGAGTTATTTTATACATGGCATTAGAACATACATAGCACAGTTTCATTCTTTTACAGTGTAGTTGTGCTGTGCTCCCAGCATCATTTTTTGATGAGACTTTTTTTTTTTTAAAGATTTTATTTATTTATTTGAGAGAGAAAGAGAAAATGAGAGAGAGAGAGAGAGAGAAAGAGAGAGAGAGAACAGGTAGGGGGAGGAGCACAGGGAGAAGAAGATTTGCTGCTGAGCAGGGAGCCTGATGTGGTACTCAATCCTAGGACTCTGAGCTTAACCCACTGAGCCACCCAGGGCCTGCAACTTTTCCCTCATTTCCCTCAATTCCCCCATTTTCCCTGTCTTTCCCAGACAACTATCTTGCCTTGTTTGTTATAGATCAACATTCCAAATACATTCTACAAGGTCAGCATTGGTTTGGTTTATTTCTGGGCTCTCTATTCTGTTCTACTATGTATGTGTCTTTTTTGGCCAGTGCCATACTGTTTTGATGACTGCAGATTTGTAGTATATCTTGAAATGTGCACTTATGGTCTCTAGCTTTGTCCTTTGCTCTTGGGATTGCTTTGTCTATTTGGGGTCTTTTGTTAGTTCCATACAAGTTTTAGGATTATTTGTTGTAGTTATGTGGACTAGATATGTTCTAGTTATATGGACAACATAAATGTTGTGGGTATTTTAAATAGGCATTATATTAAATCTGTAGATGACTTTGGGTAGCATGGACATTTTAACAATATTGGTTCTTTCAATCCATGAGCATGGATTTTTTTTTCCATTTGCTTGTTTATCTTTAATTTCTTTTATCAACATTTTATAGATTTTGGAACACAGGTCTTTTATCTCCTTGATTAAATTTGTTCTTAAGTTATTTTTATTCTTTTTGGTTTAATTGTAAATATTATTATTTTCTTAATTTATCTTTCTGCTACTTTATTAATAGTGTATGGAAACACTACTGATTTCCATATTTAGTTTTGTATACTGCAACTTTATTGAATTCATTTATTACTTCTAGTAGTTTATGGATGGAGTCTTTAGGATTTCCTATATAAAGTGTGATGTCATCTGCAAATAGCTGCAAGTTAACTACTTCTTTACCAACACAGATTTCTTTTCTTTCTTTTTCTTATCTAGTGCCATGGCTAGGATTTGCAGTTTTATCTTACATAGTAGTGAGAGTGGATATCTTTATCTTGTTCCTGAACTTAGAGGAAAAGCTCTCAGGTTTGGTGGTTTTTTTTTGTTTGTTTGTTTTGTTTTTTTTTTTTACCACTAAGCTGTTAATTGTGGGGTTTTTCACATATGGCCTTTATTATGTTAAGGTATGTTTCCTTTATATCCATTTTGTTGAGAGTTTTTTCATGAATGAATGTTGAATTTCGTTAACTGCTTTTTCTACATCTATTGAGATGATCACATGATTTTCATCCTTCATTTTGTTGCTATGTTGTATCACTTGGATATGCAAATACTGAACAACCCTTTTATCTCTGGGATAAATCCCACTTGATTATGGTGAACATCCTTTAAAAGTATTGTTGAATGCAGTTTGGTAATATTGTGTTGAGGATTTTTTCATCTATCTTATTAGGGATATTGGCCTATAGTTTTCTTTTTATGTGGTGTCTCTGTCTTGTCTTGGATTTTTGTTTGTTGGAAGGTTTCTTTTTTAAATTTATTTTTTAAATTATGTTACTGATTCAATTATATCAGTAGTACTTGATCTGTTCAGATTTTCTTTTCTTTTTTTTTCCTGATTCAGTTTTGGAAGAGTGTACGTTCCTAGGAATTTATACATTTCTACTAGGTTGTCCAATTTTTTGACATACAATTTTCCATAGTATTCTAATTATTGTGTTTCTATGGTGTCAGTTTTTACTTCTCCTTTCTCATTTCTGATTTTATTTAGGTCCTTTTCCTTTTTTACTTGATGAGTCTGGCTAAGAGTTTATCACATTAGTTTAACTTTTCAAAGAACAAACTCTTGGTTTGATTATTGTTTTTTATTTTTTGTTTCTGTCATTTATTTCTGCTTTAAGCTTTATTATTTCCTTCCTTCTACTCATCTTGGGGTCTTGATATTTGTTTTCTCTCCTTTTTCTAATTACTTTAGGTATTAGATTGTTTATCTGAGGTTTTTCTTGTGTCTTGAGGTAGGAGTATATTACTGTTTATTACCCTCTAAGAGCTGCTTTTGCCTCATCACAAAGATTCTGGACCATTGTATTTTCATCTCATTGTATTTTTAAATTTCTTTGATTTCTCCAATGACCTAATGGATGCTTAGTATTATGTTATTTAGTCACCAAGTGTTTGTGTTCTTTCTTTTTTTCTTGTGTTTGATTTTGAGTTTTATACCATTGTGCTCAGAATAAATGCAAGGTATAATTTAAATCTTCAAAAATTTCCTTAGGATTGTTTTGTGGCCTACCATGTGATTTATTCTGGAGAGTGTTCCAAGTGCACTTGAAAAGAATATGTAATCTGTTGTTCTCAGATGGAATATTCTACATACATCTGTTATGGCCATCTGGTACAGTGTGTCATTCAAAGGCACTGTTTCATTGTTGATTTTCTACTAGGATGATCTATCTGCTGATGTAAGTAGGGTGTTAATGTCCCCTAGTATTATTGTATTATCATTGATTTCCCTCTTTATGTCTATTAATATTTGCTTTATGTATTTAAGTTCTCCAGAGTTGGGTGGATTTATGATTGTCTTATCTTTCTGGATTGATTTTTTTTATCATTAGGCAATGTCCTTCGTTGCTCTTTTTCAGTCTCTCTTGGTTTATCTTGTCTGATGTAAGTACTTCTTTCCCAGCTTTTGTTTCCACTTGCATTTGCATTGTAAATATTTCTTTTCTAAATTTTTTATTTAAAATTATTTATCATAAAGTGTTTTATTACTTTCAGAGGTAGAGTTTAGTGATTCATCAATTGCATATAACACCCAGGCCTCACTACATCAAATGCCCACCTTAATGCCCAAACCTAATTACTTCATCTCCCACCCACCTCTTCTCCAGCAACCCTCAGCTTTTTGCTATAGTTAAAGAGTCTCCTATGGTTTGTCTACCTCTTTGATTTCATCTTACTTTCTTTTTCCTTTCCTTCCCCTATGTTCATCTGTTTTGTTTCTTAAATTCCATGTATGGGTGAAATCATATTATCTTTGTCCTTCTCTGATTGACTTACTGCACTTAGCATAATATCTTCTTAGTTCCATCCATGTTGCTGCAAATGGCAAGATTTCATTCTTTTTGATGGCTGAGTAGTATTTCACTGTGTATATATACCACCTCTTCTTTATCCATTCATCTATTGATTGACGTCTGGGTTGTTTCCATATTTTGGCTAGTGTGGACACATATTTGTATCCTCTGGATAAATACCTAGTAGTGAAGTTGTTGGGTCAGAGGGTAAATCTGTTTTTAACTTTTCGAGGAACCTCCATGCTGCTTTCCAGAGTGGCTGCACCAGTTTGATTTCCTACCAACAGTGTAAGAGGTTTCCCTTTCTTTGCATCCTTGCCAACAACTTTGTTTCCTGAGTTGTTAATTTTAGCCATTCTGACTAGTGTGAGTTTTGGATTTGTGTTTCTCTGATGTCAAGTGATGTAGACTGTGTTGTTGGCCATTTGTCTTCTTTGGAGCAATGTCTTTTCACGTCTTTTACTAATTTCTTAACTGGATTATTTGTTTTTTGGGTGTTGAGTTTGATAAGTTCTCCATAGATTTTGGATACTAGCCCTTCATCTGATAAAACATTTGGAAATACCTTCTTCCCTTCTGTAAGTTATCTTCTAGTTTTGGTGACTCTTTCATTTACTGTGCAAAAGCTTTTGATCTTGATGAAGTGCCAATAACTTTTTAAAAAATATTTATTAGAGAGCAAGCATAAACAGAGGATGGGGTGAACAGAGAGAAAGGGAGATGCAGGCTTCCTGCTGAGCAGAGGGCCTGACACAGGGCTCGATTCCTAGACCTTGGTATTATGACTTGAGCCAAAAGCAGATGGCTTATGGACTGAGTCACCCAGGGGCCCACCAAATAGCTCATTTTTGCTTTTGTTTCCCTTGCCTTTGGAGATATGTTTAGCAAGAAGTTGCTGTGAACAATGTCAAAGAAATTGCTGCTTGTGTTCTCCTCTAGGATTTTGATGGATTCCTGTCTCACATTCAGGTCTTTCACTCATTTTGAGTTAATTTTTCATTCTTCTGCTTGTGACTGTCCAATTTTGCCAACACCATTTGTTGCACTGTCTTTTTTCAGTTGGATATTTTTTCCCGTTTTGTTGAAGATAAGTTAACCATAGAGTTGAGGGTCCATTTCTGGGTTCTCTGTTCTGTTCCATTAACCTATATGTCTGTTTTTGTGCCAGTACCATACTATCTTGATTATTAGAGCTTTGTAATATAGCTTGAAGTCAGGAATCCTGATGCCACCAACTTTGGTTTTCTTTTGCAATGCCCCTTTGACTATTCAGGGTCTTTTCTGGTTCTATACAAATGGAATGTTTGTTCCAGGTCTGTGAAAAATGCTGATGGTATTTTGATAGGGATTGTATTGAATGTGTAGATTGCTTTGGGTAGTATGTAGACATTTTAACAGTATACTTTCAGCCCATGAGCATGGAATGTTTTTCCATTTCTTTGTGTCTTCTTCAATTTATTTCATAAGTGTCCTGTAGTATTCAGAGTACAGATCCTTTACCTCTTTGGTTAGGTTTATTCCTAGTTATCTTATGGTTTTTGGTGCAATTGTAAATGGGTTTGATCCTTCATTTCTCTTTTTTGTACCTCATTGTTAATTTACAGAAATGCAACTTATTTCTGTGAGTTGATTTTATATCCTGCCACTTTGCTGAATTTCTGTATGAGTTCTAGCAATTTTGGGGTGGAGTATTTTGGGTTTTCAACATAGAGTATCCTATCATCTGTGAAGAGTGAAAGTTTGACTTCTTCTTTGCCAATTTTTGATGCCCTTTATTTCTTTTTTTAAATTATTAATATGTAATGCATTATTTGCTTCAGGGCTATAGGTCTATGGTTCATCAGTCTTACAAAATTCATAGTACTCACCATAGCACATACCCTCTCCAGTGTCCATCACCCAGCCACCCCATCCCTTCCACTCTGCTCCACTCCAGCAACCTTCAGTTCATTTCCTGACATTAAGAGTCTCTTATGGTTCATCTCCCTCTATGGTTTTATTTCTTTCTTTTCTTTTCTTGTCTGATTGCTGAGGCTAGGACTTCCAGATCTGTGTTGACTAATGTGGTGAGAGTGGACATCCTGGTCATGTTTCTGACCTTAGGGGAAAAGCTCTCAGTTTTCCCCCATTGAGGATGATACTACCTGTGGGTTTTTTTTTGTATATGACTTTTATGATATTAAGGTATATTCCCCATAACCCTATATGGTGGAGGGTTTATTAAGGAAGGATGCTGTATTTTGCCAAATGCTTTTTCTGTACCTACTGAGAGAATCATATGGTTCTTTTCTTTCATTAATGTGGTGTATCACCATTGGTTGACTTGTGGATGTTGGTCTACCCTTGCAGCCCAGGAATAAATCCTCCTTAGTCATGGTGAATAATCCTCTTAATGTACTGTTGGATCCTATTAGCTAGTATCTTGGTGAGAATTTTTACATCGATGTTCATCAGGGATATTGGTCTGTAATTCTCCTTTTTGGTGGGGCCTTTGATTTTGGGATCAAGGTAATGCTGGTCTCACAGAACGAGTTTGGAAGTTTTCCTTCGATTTCATTTTCTTTTTAGATTTATTTTATTTACTTGAGAGAGAGAGCATGAGAGGGGAGAGGTCAGAGGGTGAAGCAGATTCCCCACTGAGCAGGGAGCCCGAAGTGGGACTTAAACCTGGGACTCCAGGATCATGACCTGAGCTGAAGGCAGTCACTTAACCAAAGGAGCCACCCAGGCACCCTTGATTTCTATCTTTTGAAACAGTTTCAGAAGAATAGGCATTAATTCTTCTTTAAAAGTTTGGTTGAATTCCACTGGGAGGCCATCTGGCCCCAGACTCTCGTTTGTTGGGAGATTTTGGATTAGTGCTTCAATTTCTTTGCTGGTTATGGGTCTTCTCATATTTTCTGGTTATTTCTATTTCAGTTTTGGTGGTTTATATGTTGCTAGGAATGTATCCATTTCTTCCAGATTGCCTAATTTGTTGCCATATAGTTGCTCATAATATACTCTTATACTTGATTTTATTTCTTCAGTGTTGGTTGTGATCTCCACTCTTTCACTGTGATTTTTCTTTATTTTGGGTCCTTTCTCTTTTCTTTTTGACAGATGTGGCTAGGGGTTTATTGATCTTATTAATTCTTTCACAAAAGCAGCTCCTAGTTTTGTTGATCTGTTCTATTGCTCTTTTTCTTTTTATTTCATTGTTTTCTGCTCTAGTTTTTAATATTTCTCTTTTGCTGGATTTAGGCTTTCTTTGCTGTTCTTTCCCTAGCTCCTTTAGGTGTAAGATTAGGTGCATTTGAGACTTGTTTCTTGAGAAAAGCCTGTATTGCTATGTACTTCTCTCTCAGGACTGCTTTTGCTGCATCCCAGAGGTTCTGACCTGTCCTGTTTTCCTTTTCATTTGTTTCCTTATATTTTTAAAATTCTTTTATTTCCTGGTTGACTCATTCATTCTTTAGTAGAATGCTCTTTAACCCCCATGTATTTGTTGTCCATCCAAATTTTCTCTTGTGGTTGACTTCACGTTTTAAAGCTTTGTGGTCTGAAAATATGCATGGTATGATCTCAGTCTTTTGGTACAGATAGAGACCTGATTTGTGACCCAGAATGTGATGTATTCTGGAGAATGTTTCTTGCACACTTGAGAAAAATGTGTATTCTGTTGTTTTAGGTTGAAATGCTCTGAATATATCTGTTAAGTCCATCTGGCCCAGTGTGTCATTCCAAGCCCTTGTTTCTTTGTTGAGCCTCTGTTTAGATGACATGTCCACTGCTGTGAGTGGGGTGTTGAAGTCCCCTACTCTTGTTGCATGATTATCAATGTGTGTCTTTAATTTTGTTATAAATTGGTTTATGTAATTAGCTGCTCCCAAGTTAGGGGCATGGATATTTACAATTATTAGATCTTGTTGGATAGACCCCTTTGTTATGACATTGTGTCCTTCATCTCTTATTATAGTCTTTGGTTTAAAATCTGGCTTGTCTGATATAAGGATGGTAGTCAGCCTTCTTTTGGTGCCCATTAGCATGATAAATGGTTCCCCATCCCCTCACTTTCAATCTGGAGGTGTTTTGGGGTTTAAGATGAGTCTCTTGTAATCAGCATATTGATGGGTCTTGTTTTTGTTTTGTTTTGTTTTGTTTTGTTTTAATCAAGTCTGATATCCTGTATTTTGACTGGAGCATTTATTCCATGTACATTCAGAGTAATTATTGAAAGAGATGAATTTAGTGCCGCTTTATTACCTGTAAAGTCACTGTTTCTGTAGATTACCTTTGTTTCTTTCTGGTCTTTGTTATGTTTGGGCTCTCCACTCAAATGATCCCCTTTAATATTTCTGGGAGGTCTGGTTCAGCATTTATGAATTCCTTTAGTTTTGTTTGTCCTGGAAACTTTATCTGTCCTATTCTGAATGAAAGCCTTGCTGAATAAAGTATTCTTCATTACATATTTTTCCTATTAAGCATATTGAATATATCAAGGCAGTCCTATCTGTCCCTCCATGTCTCTGTAGACAGACCTGCTGCCAGTTTATGTGTTTACTCTTGTAAGTTAAGGACTTCTTGTCCCAAACTGCTATATGGATTTTCGTCTTATCTCTGAAATTTGCAAGCTTCACTCTTACCTGTTGAGGTGTTGACCTATTTTTGTTGATTTTGAGGGGATTTCTCTGTGCCTCCTGGACTTGAATACCTGTTTACTTGAACACCTGTTTCTTTCCCTAGATTAGGGAAGTTCTCAGGTATAATTTGTTCATATAAACCTTCTGCACCCCTCCTTTTCTGGGACCTCTATTAGTTTAATATTATTTCACTTTATGGTATTGCTAATATCTCACATTATTCCTTCATGATCCATTAGTTGTTTTTCTCTTTTTGTCAGTCTCCTTATTCTCCATCATTTTGTCTTCTATACCACTGACTTTCTCTCTTCTGCCTCATTTATCCTGGCAGTCAGAGCCTCCATTTTTCACTGTGTATCAGTAATAACATTTTAAATTTTGCCTTGATTAAATTTTAGCTTTTTAATTTCTCCATTAAGGGAATCTGTGCTGTCTTCACTGCTTTTTTTTTTTTTTTAAGATTTTATTTATTTATTTGACAGACAGATCACAAGCAGGCAGAGAGGCAGGCAGAGAGAAAGAGAGAGGAGAAAGCAGGCTTCCTGCCAAGCAGAGAGCCCAATGCAGGACTCGATCCCAGGACCCCGAGATCATGACCCGAGCTGAAGGCAGACGCTTAACCCACTGAGCCACCCAGGCGTCCCTCTTCTCTGCTTTTTTTACACCCAGCCAGTATGTTTATAGTCATCATTTTGAATTACAGTTCCAACATCTTACCTATATCATATTGATTAAGTCCCTTACATATTGATTAAGCCTCCTGTTCTTTCTTTTGGGATGACTTTCTTTGTCTCATCATTATGTCCAGAAAAGAATAAAAAGAGAAAAGACAAAAGAAAAGACAAAACTAGCAACAACAATACCAGAAAAATACAAACAAAGCAAACCAGAAGAAAACAGAAACAAAATAAAATAAGAAAAATTAAACAAAGTAAAACTGAATGAAACAGTAAACTAGGTCATGGGTGTATTTTGGTCTGGGTATTAAAAGAGACCGGTTCTCAGGTGTCCTTGCCCTGGTAGAATCACACCCTTCTTTCTAGGGTATAAGTGGCTCTGGATTGCACCAGGTGGTGCTGTTTTGCTCCCTGAAGCCTTTCAGTACTGATTGGGGGGGTGGGGATGAAAATGGCAGTGCTCCTATCTGTAGCCCTGGAATTGGACCTTCGCACCCACCACTCTTCAGTGAGTTCTCACAGAAAAGCAATCGATCACTCTTGTATCCCTGGTTTCCATCCAAATTCTGGATTCACCAAGCCTGTGACTGAACATTTTTATCTCAGGAACACAACCCAGTTTCCAGTCTCCAAACTTCATGGACTCCTGCAGCGCAGATGCATGGCATTTCTCCCAGAGGAGGGAAGGGCTTCTCCTCTGCTTCTGCATTTTGCTGGGCCTGTACCCCAAGAGCAGTCGCCCACCTGTGTTGTGGTTCGTTGTTTATGGCAACACCAGTGGAGAGACAGTGCCTAGTCTCACTGTTTTCAGCCAGCTTCCCTGCTCCAATGCTTGGAAACTCTGCTGCACTCAGGCACCTGCATTTCTTTTGTTATCCCAGGGATCCTGAGACCTATCTGTCCCTCCTGGGATTCTGCTCCCCTTTGCCACCTGAGCATCTTTTGGCCACATGTCTCCAATTATAGCAGACTTCTAAAAGTTCTAATTTTGTGCTCCACTGTTTATTATAGTTTCTGGTAGCCCGAGTAAGAGCTCCCTCCCCTCCATGGTTTATCTTCTGATATATCCTCCCAGATTCATGTTTCTGCACCTCCTACATTCCAAAAAGTAGTTGCTTTTCTATTTGTAGAACTGCAGCACTTTTCTCAGATCTCCCATTGATTTCACAGGTGTTCAGAATGATTTGATAACTATCTAGTTGAATTCTAGGGACTAGATGAAATTAGGGCCCCCTACTCCTCGGCTATCTTAACTCCTCCACCATGGTAAATGTTTTTCATACCTTCACTTTCAGTCTGTATGTGTCTTTAGACCCCTATAGGGTCCTATAGGCAGCAATAGATTGGTCTTTGTTTTTCTGGGGTTTTTTGTTTTGTTTTGTGTTTTTATCCATTCCACCACTTTAGGTATTTTAATTGTAACACTTAGATCAGTTATATTTAAAATAATTATTGATAATTATGTACTTATTTCATTTTTGTTATTTTCTGGTTGTTTTCATAGCTCTCTTCTGTTTCCTTTTTTCTTCTCTTGCTCTCTTTCTTTGTGGTGAGTTTCTATTGTGTTTTGTTTGGCTTTCTTTCTCTTTATTGTTTGTATACATATCCTAGATTTTGAGTTTGTGGTTACCATGAGGTTCATATATTATATCATTCTATGTAAATAGCTATCTATTAATTTGATGGTAATTTAAGTTCAAACATATCCTAGGAGAAAAAAAAAACTTTAAAAAAACTTTTCCATGTTTTATGTACGTGGTGTCCTCTTTCACATCTTTTTATTCATAGTTTCCTCACATCTGATTATAGCTATTTCTTTTTCACTTAAAGAAGTCCTTTTAACATTTCTGGTTTAATGGTCATAAACTCCTTAACTCTTGTTTGGGAAACTCTTATGTCTCTTTCAAATATAAATGAGAATCTTATGGGGTACAGTATTCTTGGTTGTGGGTTTTTTTCCTTTTAGCACTTTGAATATATCATGTTATTCCCTTCTGGCCTTTAAAGTTTCTGCTAAAAAATCAGCTGATAGTCTTATACAATTTCGCTTGTATATAACTTCTTGCTGCTTTCTTACTGCTTTAAAATTATTTTTTAAGCTTTCAGATTTTAATTATTATGTGCAATAGTGTGGACCTACTCACTTTGATTTTGTTTGGATTTCTCTCTGCCTCCTGAATCTGGATTTCTGTTCCCTTCCTCACATATGGGAAGTTTTCAGCTCTTATTTCTTCAGATAAGTTTTCTGCCCCTTTCTCTCATTTCTTCTTCTGAGACCCCTGTAAGATAAATATTTATTGATTTTGTTCAAGAGATCTCTTAACCTAGTCTTATTTTCAAAAATTGTTTTCTCTTTTTGCTATTCAACTTACATGTTTTCCATTATCCTGCCTTTCAGACCACTGATACTTTTTTAATTTCTTTTTTTGCATTCACAAATCTACTATTGAGTCTCTTTGGCATGTTTTTTATTTCAGTTTTTATATTCTTTTACTCTGATTGGCTTTTATTTTTTTAAATCTTATTCATTTGACAGAGAGTGAGAAAGAGAGAGCCCAAGCAGGAGGCATGGAAGAGGAAGAAGCAGTTTCCCCACTGAGTAGGCAGCCCGATGCAGGGCTCCATCCCAGGTCTCTGGGATCATGACCTGAGCCAAAGGTAGATGCATAATCAACTGAGCCACCCAGGCACCCCTGATTGGTTCATTTTTATATTTTCTCTTTATTGAAGTTCTCACTGACTTCCTCCACTCTTCTCTTCAGCCTGGTAAACATGTTTATGACTCTTTTTTTCTTTTTAAATTTTTAAATATTTTATTTATTAGAGAGTGAGAGAGCTAGCATGAGTGGCAGGGAGGGATAGAGGACAACCAGACTCCCCACTGAGCATGGAGCCTGACATGGGACTTGATCTCATGATCCTGAGATCATGACCTGAGCTAAAGTCAGTCACTTAAACTATTGAGCCATCTAGGTGCCCCATGACCATTATTTTAATTTTTTTTTTTAAATTGGGCATACCGCTCATCTCTGTTTCAGTATTTTTTCTGAGCTTTTTTTCATAGCTTTGGAGAATATTCTCTTGTCTCCTCATTCTGCTTGATTTTTTGTGCTTGCTTTTATTAGAACAGCCACTTCTAAATTTGAAGGAATGGATTTATGGATGGTTGCCCCTATGTAGACTGTGTGTGTTGGTGACTTTTGCTCGCTGGCTAAAATTGCAACAGATGTGGGCTTTGGGTTCTAGGTTTTTCCACACAGTGGGTATCCTGCCAGAAGCTGAAGTAGATGCAGGCCAGGGTATCTAGAAGTTCTATGCTCTAAGGGCATATTGGCAGGACAGTTGGGATTGAAATGGATACAAGTTGGGGATGTCTTGGGGTACTTTGTGCAGGGAGTGCTTTGGTGGGGTGGCTGGAGCTGAGGGAGTGTGAAGGCTGGGAGGTCCCTGAGCAGTCTGCACAGAGGTTAGCTTACATGGATAGATGAAACTAAAGTGGCTGCAAGCTAAAGTAGATGTCAACCAGGGTGTTCTAGGATTCTTCAATCAGAGGGTATCCTGAAGGGGAGGCTGGAGTTGAGGTGGTATTCAGGCTGTGAGGCCCTGTGGCATTCAGCTTGGTGGGTGGGGGGTATTGGGGAGAGACTTCCAGGACATTTATAGCTGAAGTGTGTGGCGGCCAGTGTTGTCCCTGGATTCTTTAAACAAATATATGCCCTGGTAGAATAGTTGAAGATAAAATAGTTACAAACCAGGTTGTCCAAAGGCTCTTTCCCCTGAAGGTCATCCAGTAAGAAAGCTAAAGCTATATCAGGCACAAGCCAGGGGGTATCAAGGTGATCCGTGAAGATGGTGCCCTGCCTAGATGACTACATCTGAGGCTGCCGAGGTAGAAGTGTTCTGGGGTGTTCCATGCAGACAGTTCCCTGGTGGGGTGTCTGAAACCAATGCATGGGATGGGGTTCCTGGGGTGCTCCATGTAGAGGACAACCTGGAAGAGTGGTTTGATCTGAAGCAGATGTCAACAGGAAGGTTCTGGAGTGCTCTGCACTAGAAGCGCCCTAGCAGGACATCTGAAGCCAAAGTTGTATGGGCCTGGAGTGTCTCAGGATGCTTTGTGCCTGTGTCATCTTGATGTGAAGGTTGGCGCTGTAATGAGTGCTAACCAGGCGTGTCCCAGTATGTACCACCATGTTGCTACCTTGGTGGGGATAGCTGGGTCTGGCGTGGACTATGGGTTCTGAGCTCACTGAGGTGGCAGGCTGGTTAGGAAGACTGGAGTGCACACTGCCCTGTGCTTTCAAGTGAAAGTAGGGGGGAAGCACAGATTGTGTCCATCAGCTCCTCCCTCCCAGAGAGTGTTCATGCAGCTCCCTCCACTGCTTGTAGGAGTTCTAGCACTGTCTCCTTTATATGCTAGTTGCGCTTTTAAACCATGGCTTTTTTTTTTTTTTTCTTCTTCTGTTCCCAAGTACAGAGGAATCTGTTCCCAGTGTCTCAGTACTATCCCTCCTGACCATAGTTCACAGCACTGGGAGTGGGGGTTTTCTTTGTTATTGTGTCTTTGTATCTTTGTTATTTTCTCTTTTGCAGAAGCTGTTCAGTTGGCTTTCAGTTCCTCTTCAGGAGGAATTATTCTATAAATAAGCGTAATTTGGTGTATTTCAAGGGGGTGAGTTCAAGGTCTTCTTTCCTCCCCATCTTGGACTGGTACTTGCTTTGAGTTTTTAAATGCCTAATGGAAAGTAAAAACCAATCATTTAAAGATAGGAAGATGGTCTGAAAAATAATACCAGTATTATAACTTAATTCTGTTCTGAAATTTGAAATAAATGTCCTTGAGCATAAGAACATTAAAAAAATGCTCAGATTAATCACTACTCTGGATAAATAAGAAGGTCCAATAATTTGAAGGGGAACTATTGATTCAGGTTCTAATAGCTTTGTGAGTCAAAATTTCTTTCTTCGTAAAATGGGAGCATTAAACTAGGTCTTTCTTTTGATTTCAATTATAGTTGTAGAACTGGAAATATTTATTCTTTCTTCTAAGAAGAGTATGTTGAAGAATAGTCACATAGATATTAACCATTCGTGGATATTCATAAAATTCAGGGCCAGTGGGTAAGAACACTGGCATATTTTTCTCCTTGGGTGGATACATTTCCTCATAACAGAAGGATGTATTTTGCTAAAATTCTGTTTAGCTTCACATGATTCATTTTTTTAAGATTTTATTTATTTATTTGACAGAGATCACAAGTAGGCAGAGAGGCAGGCAGAAAGAGAGGAAGGGAAGCAGGCTTGCTGAGCAGAGAGCCTGATGTGGGACTCGATCCCAGGACGCTGGGATCATGACCTGAGCTGAAGACAGAGGCTTTAACCCACTGAGCCACTCAGGTGCCCTCAAATGATTCATTTTTTTAAACTTAAAAATTCCAAAAAAAAAAAAAAACCAACAACAAACAAAAAATAAATAAACTTAGAAATTCCAACAAATGGTTTGAGATAGGCAGGAGTTTTTGCTTTATAAAATATGATCTCTTTTTACCCTTCAAGTGGAGAACTTGCCTGAACGGGGACATTGAAGACAGGTTAAAAGGGATAGGTTCTTAAGAGGAGCCCGTCTCAACTCATCTGGCTGATCTTCAGGTCCTAGTCTGAAAGTAGAGCTAATATGACGACACAGCAACCAGGGTGTTCCAAGAGTACCTTATTTTCCTACCAACATCATTCCTTCTCCTCATCCTGGGAAAACAAGTTTGGTTCTTTGGGTGCCCACAGCTGCTACATGGCGAGCCTGATTTTCAACGCTACAGCTGGCCACCAGCTGCCAGACTTTTTCAAAGCTTTCTCAGTGTCTTCTGCTATACTCAGTCTGACCTAAGTAAAGGTGTAACTTGCTTCCCAGTGTAGCTGGAGGATTCAGGGTCAAGCTGTCAGCGTAGACACTCACTGAGAGATGCCTCTATCATGTGCCCTGTAGTCTCCCTGAGAAGCTGTACAAGCTAGCTAGGATAGAATATGGATGGATGGATGGATGGATGGATGGATGGATGGATGGATGACAAATAAGGATCCACGGAAGAATATGTAAGCAGATAGAGATATAGTTGGCCAATAGGTAGGTAGGTAGAGTATTATGAGAAGGAAATGACTTAGTGATTGCTTTGCAACAAAGAGCAAAGTGAACCAAGATCCAGTGAGTGATAAAGTGACTAGCAGTAAGGTATCAGTAAAGGTTGTAATTGCACAAACATTGCTTTGAGGGCCCACATTATGGGGTAATGGCATTATAATGAGAAAAACCACAGGCAAATGAAGTAAACAGTATTTCAAAGTAGAGATGCATAAAATCTTGTTAGCTTCATTTTGGCAAAGTCCAGGGAAGTGTTTAAATTACAAGGAGGAGGTGATATCAGACAGGATAGCCCAGATGATACTGTGGTAATAACTTCCAAAGATTAATGGCTAAAAATAAATATATATTTATTTCTTGGTTATGTTCCATGTCCTTTGCGGGTGTACAGGGAATTTTATTCGTTATTTGTTAGCCATTTCCATAGAAATTGCTCATTGCCAAGCCAAAGTGGAGAAAGAAAACTCCAGAGGTTCTTGTATCATCAGTTAAGCACTCTGTCTGAGAAACATCAAATAGTATTTTGCCTTAGCATTTATCTGTCAGAATAAATCACATGACTCTACC
Source organism: Lontra canadensis (assembly GCF_010015895.1). NCBI lineage: Eukaryota > Metazoa > Chordata > Mammalia > Carnivora > Mustelidae > Lontra > Lontra canadensis. The sequence goes on along the minus strand of NW_022631045.1, from coordinate 10,167,340 downwards.
CAATCACAAGGGGGCCAGAGAGTGCAGCCCTGCCTTGTGCCTAGATGGGGGACAGACAGAACAATTTCGTGAATGTTACTGCTACCATCTGCACTTTTGTTTAACAATATTCCCTTTATTTTTCATCCCACACATGCAATAGCACCATTCTTAGTCCATATAAGACAACCAGAAAGTTTGATCTGCTTATAAAACTCAAAGTTTAGAAGATTTAGTCTCAAGGTGTAATGCACAACCCTAAAACCTCAGTGCCTGTCACCCAGCTTCACTATTTCAGGGTCACTCTGACCCATATGGCATCTTCCTTCTCGAGAGGGCTTTTCAGAGACTGTGGCTCCTAAACTGTCTGGGTTCCGCTGCTTTGCTTAATTTGTTAAAAAGAAAGGAGAAAGAACCCAAAATAAAGAAAAATCACAGTGAAAGAGCGGAGATCACAACCAACACTGAAGAAATAAAATCAACTATAAGAGTATATTATGAGCAACTACATGGCCCAAATTAAGCAATTTGGAAGAAATGGATACATTCCTAGAAACATATAAATCACCAAAACTGGAATAGGAATAACCAGAAAATATGAGCAGACCCATAACCAGCAAATAAATTGAAGCAGTAATCTAGAAACTCCCAACAAACAAGATTCCAGGGCCAGATGGCCTCCCAGTGGAATTCAACCAAACTTTTAAGGAAGAATAAATACCTATTCTTCTGAAGCTGTTTCAAAAGATAGAAATCAAAGGCCATTGCTGCTCTGAACATTGGGGTACAGATGGCCCTTCTTTTCACTACATCTGTATCTTTGGGGTAAATACCCAGTAGTACAATTGCAGGGTCATAGGGAAACTCTATTTTTAATTTCTTAAGGAATCTCCACACTGTTTTTCAAAGTGGCTGCACCAACTTCCATTCCCACCAACAGTGTAAGAGGGTTCCCCTTTCTCCACATCCTCTCCAACACACGTTGTTTGCTGTCTTGTTAATCGTGGCCATTCTAACTGGTGTAAGGTGGTATCTCAATGTGGTTTTGATTTAATCTCCCTGATGGCTAATGATGATGACCATTTTTTCATGTGTCTCTTAGCCATTTGTATGTCTTCTTTGGAGAAGTGTCTGTTCATGTCTTCTGCCCATTTTTTGATATGATTATCTGTTTTTTGTGTGTTGAGTTTGAGGAGTTCTTTATAGATCTTGGATATCAGCCCTTTGTACGGTCATTTGTGAATATCTTCTCCCATTCTGTGGGTTGCCTCTTTGTTTTGTTGACTGTTTCCTTTGCTGTGCAGAACCTTTTGATCTTGATGAAGTCCCAAAAGTTCATTTTTGCTTTTGTTTCCTTTGCCTTTGGAAACATATCGTGAAAGAAGTTGCTGTGGCTGATGTCAAAGAGGTTATTGCCTATGTTCTCCTCAAGGATTTTGATTGATTCCTGCCTCAAATTTAGGTCTTTTATCCATTTCGAGTTTATTTTTGTGTATGGTGTAAGAGAATGGTCAAGTTTAATTCTTCTACACATAGCTGTCCAATTTTCCCAGCACCATTTATTGAAGAGACTGTCTTTTTTCCACTGTATATTTTTTCCTGATTTGTGAAAGATTAGTTGGCCATAGAGTTGAGGGTCTGTATCTGGGCTCTCTACTCCATTCCACCAGTCTATGTGTCTGTTTTTGTGCCAGTACCATGCTGTCTTGGTGATCACAGCTTTGCAGTAAAACTTGAAATCAGGCAACGTGATGCCCCCAGTTTTGTTTTTCTTTTTCAACATTTCCTTAGCAATTCGGGGTCTCTTCTGATTCCATACAAATTTTAGGATTGTTTGCTCCAGCTCTTTGAAAAATGCCAGTGGAATTTTGATCAGGATGGCATAGAAAGTATAGATTGCTCTAGGCAGTGTAGACATTTTAACAATGTTTATTCTTCTGATCCATGAGCATGGAATGCTCTTCCATCTTTTTGTGTCTTCTTCAATTTCTTTCACGAGTGTTCTGTAGTTCCTTGAGTACAGATCCTTTACCTCTTTGGTTAGGTTTGTTCCCAGGTATCTTATGGTTCTTGGTGCTATAGTAAATGGAATTGATTCTCTCATTTCCATTTCTATATTTTCATTGTTAGTGTATAAGAAAGCAACTGATTCCTGTACATTGAATTTGTATCCTGCCACATTACTGAATTGCTGTATGAGTTCTAGTAGTTTGGGGGTAGAATCTTTTGGGTTTTCCATATAAAGTATCATGCCATCTCTGAAGAGAGAGAGTTTGACTTCTTCTTTGCCAATTTGAATACCTTTCATTTCTTTTTGTTGTCTGATTGCTGTTGTTAGGAGTTCTAGTACTGTGTTGAACAGCAGTGGTGAGAGTGGACATCCTTGTTGTGTTCCTGATCTCAACGGGAAGGCTGTCAGCTTTTCTCCATTGAGTATGATATTCACTGTGGGTTTTTCATAGATAGATTTTATGAAGTTCAGGAATGTTCCCTCTATCTGTATACTTTGAATTGTTTTAATCAGGAACAGATGGTGTATCTTGTCCAGTGCTTTTTCTGCATCAATTGAGAGGACCACGTGGTCCTTCTCTCTTCTCTTTTTGATTTGTTCTATTACATTGATTGATTTGTGAATGTTGAACTACCCTTGCCATCCCATGAATAAATCCCACCTGGTTGTGGTGGATAATCTTTTTAATGTACTGTTGGATCCTATAGCTAGGATCTTGTTGAGAATCTTGGCATCCATATTCATCGGGGATATTGGTCTGAAAATGTCCTTTTTGGTGGGGTCTTTGCCTGGTTTGGGGATCAGGGTAATGCTGACTTCATAAAAAGAGTCTGGAAGTTTTCCTTTTGTTTCTGTTTTTTGAAACAGCCTCAGGAGGATAGGTATTATTTCTTCTTTGAATGTTTGGTAGAATTCTCCAAGGAATCCATCAGGTCCTAGGCAAGACTTGTTTTTTTGGGAGGTTTTTGATCACTGCTTCAATATCCTTACTAGATATTGGTCTGTTCAGGTTGTCAATATCTTCCTGATTCAGTTTTGGAAGTTTATAGGTTTCCAGGAATACACCATTTCGTCTAGGTTCCTTAACGTATTGGCATGTAACTGTTGATAATAATTTCTGATGATTGCTTCTATTTCCTTATTGTCAGTTGTGATCTCTCCCGTCCCATTCATAATTTTATTAATTTGGGTCCATCCTCTTTTCCTTTGTATTAGTTTGGCCAATGGTTTATCGATCTTATTGATTCTTTCAAAAAACCAGCTTCTAGTTTCTTTGATGTGTTCTACTGTATTTCTAGTTTCTATCTTATTGATCTCTGCTCTAATCTTGATTATTTCCCTTCTTGTGTGTGGGGTTGGCTTAATTTGTTGTTGATTCTCCAGTTCTTTAAGGTGTAGAGACAGCTAGTGTATTCTGGATTTTTCAATTTTTTTGAGAGAGGCTTGGATGGCTATGTATTTCCCCCTTAGGACCGCCTTTGCTGTATCCCAATGGTTTTGGACCGAAGTGTCTTCATTCTCATTGGTTTCCATGAATGGTTTAAGTTCTTCTTTGATTTCCTGGTTGATCCAAGCACTCATAAGCCAAGTGGTCTTTAGCTTCCAGATGTTTGAATTCCTTCCAAACTTTTCCTTGTAGTTGAGCTCCAGTTTCAAAGCATTGTGATCTGAGAATATGCAGGGAATAATCTCAGTCTTTTGGTATCAGTTGAGCCCTGATTTGTGACCCAGTATGTGGTCTATTCTGGAGAAGGTTCCATATGCACTCGAGAAGAATGAGTATTCTGTTGTTTTAGGGTGGAATGTTCTTTATATATCTATGAGGTCCATCTGGTCCAATGTGTCATTCAGTGCTCTTGTTTCTTTATTATTTTTTTGCTTGGATGATCTATTACTGAGAGTGGTGTGTTAAGATCTCCTACTATTAATGTATTTATACCAATATGACTCTTTATCTTGATTAACAGATGTCTTATGTAGTTGGCTGCTCCCATATTGGGGCATAAATATTTCCACTTGTTAGATCTTCTTGGTGGATAGATCCTTTAAGAATTATGTAGTGTCCTTCTTTATCTCTGACTACAGTCTGTAGTTTAAAATCTAATTTATCTAAGAATCGCTACCCCAGCTTTCTTTTGGGGCCCACTGGCATGAAAGATGCTTCTCCATCCCTTCACTTTCAGTCTGGCTGTATCCTTAGGTTCAAAATGGGTCTCTTGTAGACAACATATGGACGGGTCTTGTTGTTTTATCCATTCTGCAACCCTGTGCTATTTTATGGGAGCATTTAGGCCATTAATGTTGAGAGTGATTATTGAAAGATACATTTTTATTGACATCATGTTGCCTGTGAAATCCTTGTTTCTATAGATTATCTTTATAAATTTCTGTTCTATGACACTTGTGGGTTCTTTCTTCTTTTATAGAACCCCCCTTAATATTTCTTATAGTGCTGGCTTGGTGGTCACGTACTCTTTTAAACCTTGCTGGTCTTGGGAGCTCTTTATCTCTCCATCCATTTTGAATGTCAGCTTTGCTGGATAAAGTATTCTTGGCTGCATGTTCTTCTCATTTAGTGCCCTGAATCCTCTTCTAGCTTGCTAGGTTTCTGTGGCCAGGTCTGACATTATTCTGAAGGACCTTACTCTGTAAGTAAGGACTCTTTTCCCCCTAGCTGCTCTCAAGAACTCCTGTCTAAAATTATTCATCAGTTTCACAATCTGCTGTCTTGAGGTCTTTCTAAATTCTATGATCTTGGCGAGGATCCTTCTGCCTCTAGGACATGAACAGTGGTTCCATTTCCCAGGTGGGAAAAAATTTCATGGAAAATTTGTTCAACTAGACCTTGTAGTCTTCTTTCTTTCTGCCCCCCCCCCCCCCCCCCCAGGGATCCCAATAATTCTGACGTTAGAACAATTCATGGTGTCATTTATTTCCCTAATTCTGTTTTCACGGCTTCTAAGCTGTTTGTTCCAGGCCTCTCCTGATTCTTTTTCTCTATCAGTTTGTCCTCTAGATCACTAATTTTATCTTTTGCCTTAGTTACCCTAGCTGTTAGAGAATTTAGATTAGATTGGATCTCACTAATTGATTCCATGTTGTCATTAATGGTTTTCTCCAACCTAGCCATTGCCTGGATAATTGTTACCCTGAATTCCCTTTCCGACATACTGTTTATGTCCATATCCAATAGCTCTGATGGAGAGGGCACAGTCTCTGAATTTTTCCTCTGTTGGGCATTCCTCCTCCTAGTCATTTTGGTGAGAGGTGGTTGAAGAGATGTGTAGCTGGATGTATCAACCATAATCCAGGCAAGGTGCACCCTGGAATGCTTCTGAGCAATCAGGCATCCCCACCAAAAAGAAAGAAAAAAGAAAAAGAGAGAAAGAGAGAGATGGGGGAAAAAAAAGAGAGAGAGAGAGAAAAGACCCAGCCAGAATGGGCCCCAAAGGTAAGATTTATAAGGTATACAAACAAAAAGACTGACAAAAGTAAATGACAAGAAAATAAAAGAACCCAGCCAAAACGAACCCCAAGGATAAGATTTATATAATACCAGAACAAAAACAAATACACAGAAACACTGACAGAGGAAAAAGTTGGGAGGGTGGTTATAAATCCTTGATGTGGGTGAGAAAGGTTATTTTGATTCTTTCTGGGTGTATCTTGACATCTTTGTTAAAGGACTCAACTTTCCAGAAAAAAAGGGAGATTAAAACCGGTTTATATATAGGGGTAGTATTGATTAGGGAAAGAGGATTACCTTGAAGCTTATATGTATATTAAAAAAATAGAAAAGCAAAATAAAAACATAGGTGTATGTATGAAAAAAGTTCACATTAAAAGGTTATTATGGAATATTTATTGAACCTTTCATTGTAATGGTAAGTAGGTTAAAAAAAATTAAAAAGAACGAGTGAGAATGAATTAAAAATAAAAGTTGTATCTATGAAATATACAGGTTTTAGGGCAATACCAGGAGCTTAATATCTTGTTTTTCCCTGATATTGGGGTTTTACAGTTTTATGGGGTCCCTATGGTGGCTGTCCTCTCATTCTTTTGGCTGGCTTTCTCAGGGAGGGGGCTGCCATGTTGTTGTTTTTCAGTCTGTCTTTCTTGGGTTGAGTCCTCTTGCTCCTTATCAAGGGGCTAGGCTCTGTGGAAATCGGTTTTTCAGGCTTTTGTTCCCTGGAGGTTTTTGTTCTTTGGCGGCTTTTTGCAGCTTTTCCGAGGTTTGATGGAAAGCAAACTGCACCCAGACCTCTGTCTCAGAGAGAAGCCTCAGTCTACTCCCCTCTGGGTAGTCCAGAACACACAGACTCCCCCGTCTGCAAACTCCACTGAGCCATGCAACCTCCTACAGGCAGTGTACATCCCCAGCCACCATCTCAGGGGTCGCCCAAAGGGCCCAGTTGTCTCTGCATCCCTGTGTTAATAAAACTGCAAGCGACATTGGTCCAGGGAGACTGCTTCCAGTGGCTGCCTTTGCCAGGTCAGCTTTGTGGTGTCCAGACTGCCTGAGAGATCCCAACCAGAGATAGCATGCTGAGATTTTCAAGCCTGTGCTGGGAGTGTTCAGATTCTTGGCTGGTCCTAGACACCACTGGCTAGTGCCTGCATGGAGCTCTCTTAGGAGAGGGTGGGGAGCGAGGTTCAGGCCCTGGTCATGCAGTGCACATGTAGAGTGCAAAAGGCTGTGGTTCTAGAGAGCACTGGCTGGCGTCCAACCAGACTCCCTCATGTGCTGGTGGGAGTGCGCAGAGCCTAGAGCTGGTGCAAGTAGTGGAAAGCCAGGGGCTCAGGGACCACAGTCTGGAGGCTTCGCTGCATTCTCTCTGGCATGGGTGGTCGCTGGTGGTGGCTGTCCTGGGTCCATGGGCTTAGGCCTGTGCCCATGATCTCCTGATTCCACCAGTTGGCCCTTAAGATCTTTTGCTCTTTTTGAGTGATTTTAACCAACTCCAGGTTAATGCACTCTCACAGGGCACTCTCGTATTGGGGTATTATTCTCCACTGTGTCACTTCTGGTGGCTCCCTCCCCCTTCTGTTTATCCTCCGATATCAGTCCGATCATTCCCACTCCACTTTATCTCCACTGGACTCTTCTGCCCCTGTAGAGATTCAGAAGTGTATAATCCTACATCTCAGGCTGATTTCATGGGTGTTCAGAGTGTTCTGGTAGATAATTAGCTCACTTTAAGGGACTGGTTGAGACAGGGTCTCCTACTTCTCTGCCATCTTGCCCCACCCTCTGGTTACCATTAGTTTTAAATATAACACCTTATGCAAAGAGCAGTCTATATTAAGTTCATGGCCACCTAAGTTTGAACCCATTCTAAAAGTCCTTTATTTTTACCTCTCTACCCATGATTTATGTATATGATGCCATACTTTACATTCTTTAATTTTGTGACTCCTTTGATGTTTGTAAATATAATCAATTTTATTGCTTTTGTGGTTTAACCTCCATACAGGCTTCCTAAGTGATTAATCCACTACTTTCATCAAATGGTGGCATTCACCTCTGAATTTTTTTCCCATTTTTTTTTCTACTACTGAGTATTAAGTTTTCTTTATAAATAATTCCCTTTAACCCTTCTTATAAGGCTGCCTTAGTGGTCTTTCAATTTTGTCTGGGAAACTCTCTCTTTCAATTCTGAATAATAATAGAATATTAGAATATTCTTGGTTGTGTTCCCCCCCACCCCCTTCAGCACTCTGAATGTATCATACCACTCCTTTTGGCCTACAGAGTTTCTGCTAAAAACAAAAAACAAAAACAAAAACAAAAAAACAAAAAACAAAACAAAAACAAAAACTGCTGGTAGCCTTATGAGGTTTCCCTGTATGTAATAATTTTCTTTTCTCTTGCTTCTCTTATAGTTCTCTTTATCACTACTTTTGCCAGTTTAGTTACTATGTGTTTTGGTGTGGACCTCCCTGGGTTTTGTTGGGGCCTCTTTGTCTCCTGGATCTGGAATTCTATTTCCTTCCCTAGATTAGGGAAGTTTTCAGCTATTGTTTCTTCAAATATATTTTCTGCCCCCTTTTTTCTCTCTTCTTCTGGGATCCCTATAATATGAATGTTGTGTTTGATATCGTTGCTGAGTTCCCTTAACCTATTATTTTTAATTATTCTTTGGTCTTTATGATGTTTAGCTTGGTTACTTTCCATTACCTTGTTTCCCAGGTCAGTGATCTGTTCTGCTATTGATTCCTTCTAGTGTGTCTTTATTTCTTCATTTCTAATTGGTATCTTTTTTATATTTTTTATCTCTTTGTTGATGGTCTCACTGAGATCCTACACTCTTAAGTCCTGTAAGTATCTTTTGACCATTACTTTGAATTCTCCATCAGGCACATTGCTTATCTTAGCCCTTTTTCTATGGCTTTGTCCTATTTTCTCGTTTGGAACATAGCCTTGTTTCTCTTTGTCTTACTCTGTTTCTATGTATAAGGAAAGTAAGTTCCTTCTCCTGATCTTGAAAAGTAGTGGCTTTATGAAGAAGAGGTCCTGCTGTGTCCCTACAGTACAAAGTTCTCTGTTTATCAGAACCTCATTCTTCATGTATGTCTTCTAAGTGGGCTGCATGTTTCCTACTTGTGTGCCTAAGCCTGGATGGCTTTCAGTACTGTCAGCTGAAATGGCCCATTTTGCCTGTTGAGGGCATGATGGGCAGGGTTTGATTCCTGTGCTGTTTGGGGCTTGTCTGAGGCCACCCTGGGCTTGTAGTTGGGCCTTGTCAGCAGTCAGACCAAATGCCTACCCTGAACCTTTGTGCTGGGCCTGTAGTCATTTCAAACTCGAGAGTGCTCTCCCTACCTTGTCCCCTGAGAGACTTTCATTGCTGGGCACAATGATAGGGTACTTTCTCTGTGCTCTCAGCTATAAGGTTTGGCTTCTTGGACTATGGGTAAACTGCTGTCTATGGTTATTTTCCCTATTCTCCAGGGCAGAAGCCACATGATATTTTCTGCCAGAGTTGCTTGCATGGTATGTCAAGGCAGGAGCAACCTTGGCATGATGCCTTCCAAGTGGGGTGGGTTGGTTGGGGTGGAGCCACAGGGGATAATGGAGGTAGGGCATATGGTGCTAGCAAGACAGGTGGTTCCCACAAGTGTCCAGATATCTAAACTGGGAGGTGGTGGGAATAGAGACCTCCAGCTTTTTTGGTCTTAGAAAAGTCTCCTAAAGATCCCACACCTCCAATTCATATTCTAAGATTAATAAATAAATCTCCTTTATATATACCCTTGTTCTTTTCAAACTGCTACTTCTATGCTGTGTCTTGACCATTTCCTATTATACCCCAGCTCTCCCAGAACTAAGCCCATTGCTTCTTTAAATATCAGGAATTAAGCTCCACTGATTGTAAAAACTCACTGAGGTAGGTCTTACCAATTTCAAAGCCAGATGGGGACTTATGTTCCTGGTGTGGGGTCTGTTCCTCTTGTTTCTCAGTGCTTGTGGTGTCCCTTCTCTCTGTGGCAAGTGTTCCTGGAGGTTTGGTTCCAAATTGTGTTTCTGTCTCTGCTACCCTTTCTGTATGGCTCCTCTCTATGATTTACTGTGAAGAGTCTCTTCTGCCAGTCTTCAGATTATTTTCTGGGCTGGTTGTACTGATAGAGCTTGTATCTTGCTGTGTTTGTGGGTCAAGGTGAGCTTAAGATCCTCCTAACTCTGTATCTTTGAGAAGTCCTATAAGTATTTTTAAAAGACTTAAATTCAGTGTTTGTAAGGATTTGTTGTTTGTTGCTACCTTACTTTTTTTGTGTGTGGGTTATTACTTAGCAACACGTTTTAAAAATGTTTAACAAATGGTTTGCCTAAATGCTATTCCTACCATTTTATAAGCATTTAATCATTACTTTGAAAAATGGAATATGATAATTGCACATGTTGTATCATCTGTGATCCCTATGTTCATTGGTTAAATCTTGTTGATAATATTGCCTCTGTATGTTTTGCATTTATTTTTAATAATCTCCTCCCCATTGAGATGAAGCATACACTACTCAAGGTTTCTACAAGTTTTCTAGTATGTGAATTTTAAGTGTATGAGAGCATATACTTTAAATTATGAACTACTTATTTTAGAAATTTAAAAAAAATTGAATGTTCTGTTTCAGTTATTCTGCATAACAAATTACTGAGTTTAGAGGTTTAAAACAATAAGAATTTATTTGCTTTCAATTCTGTAATTGGATCAGAGGATGGCAAGGATTTCTCATCTCTGATGAGAAAGACTACATGGGTCAGATGGAAAGACTCAAGAGTGGGCTGAGCCCAATTGCATGTTGGCACATTGAAGCTGGGGACAAGTGAGAGCTTAACTGAGCTGCTGGCTAAGAGCTTAGATTTTATTTTCGTGGCCTCTCCATATGGCTAGGTTAGGCTTCTCACAGCATGGCTGTCTCAGGGGCACTCAAATTACTCACAGAATATGAAAGCAGAAGGTGCCATGTTTTCTTAAAGGTTGAGTCTGGAACTGGCAGTGTCATTTCTGCTGTATTCCATTAATTAAAGTGGGTCACAGGGTCCTAATAGATTCAAGAGCAGCAAACCACCAACAGGGTGAATACTGGGAAGACCTATTCACTGAAACCCAGCAAACAAATAGTCTACAACAGGCTTATTCTATCAATGGAGATCCATCCTAAGGGAATGACATTAAATCTGGAAAAGGCTTTGTTCACAAAGATGTTCATAAAAGCTTTCAGTAAAAGTATTAACAATAATGGAAATACCTTTTATTTTTAACAGACATTATCTATTAGTAAAAATATTTTTTAAATTAGGATATATTTGGGAGGGTGAGAAAGATGGCAGAGAAGGATCCTGAGCTTATTTTGTCCCATGGACATTCTGAGATTAATAGAAACATTTGTACAATTAACTATGAAAATGACCCAAAGATTGGCAGAACAAACCTATAGTCAATGATAAAGATGAAGTTACAGTGAAAAAAGGGTAGGAGGGGCAGAAAGGTGATTGGGAACCAAAACAAGAGGGACACCACAAGCATGGAAGTTTGAGATGATTAGTTCCTACCCTAGGCATCACAGACTGGCTTGGGGAAAATGAGTCTCCATAACAGTTAGCTTTTTGAGAACTAGTGGGTCTTTAGGAGCTTTTAAAATGAGCAAGGCTAAATTTGGTATATTAAAAATCAGTGGGCTTAACTCTGGGGGACCCAGAGTGCAATAGGAAACCGAGTCCCCACCCACACAGTCCTCACTATAGAGTCTGCATAATAACTCAGCCCAAGACTGAGCTCAGAAATAACAGTTTGCAAAACACGTAGGGTATATGTGAAGATTTATTTCAGAATCTCAGAATGTGCACTGGAGTGCAGGGATCTTCAGGAGACAACTAAGAACAAAAACAGTGGTGGGCACCACTTCTCCCTTTCTCTAGGACATTTAGGTGTAGAGTGTTAGCACTGGTTCCCACATCTTACTAGTATCTTAGGTTCCATCCCTACAGATTCCCCCATCCAACCCACCCACTTGGCATGCACCCCCCCCCAAATTGGCCCTTGCCTTGACACACAATACAAGAAAGGGATCAGTACTACTCCAAAGTGACCCTGTTCCTGGAGTAGGGGGAGATAATCCTATACACCAGAATGTCCACAGTTCCAGCAAATGAACCTTTTAGCTGGCAGCACAGAGAATGCCCTGCTGATCAGTGTGATTACAGCCCTGGCTGAGGGACTAGGGGTCAGGCATCTGGTCTATAACGTGGCCACACAGAGAGAAACTCTGTCATTCAGTGTAGTCATAGCTGTGGCAGAGAGACTAAGTACAGACGGTTACCCTAACTGCTGACCCTACCTCCCTATGGACTGTGATAGCCTTAAATTCTCCACAGCACAGGGATCAAACCCTGCTCAGTGTGCCTGGGGCAGGCAAAGGGGGTTACTGCAGCTGACAAGGCTGAAGGCAAACACAGCTCAGCAACAATAGCAGGGTGTACATAGGTCACAGAGAAGACACCTTGAAGCACCTCATTCTGGCAACTGGGGGCATTGTGCTCCAGGGTGCCACAGAATCTCCTTTACACAAGGCCACTATTTTGAAGGCCAGGGCATATAGCTGACCTCCCTATTACATAGAGACAAATAGACAAAATGAAGAGACAGAGGAATATGTACCAAACTGAAAAACACCAAAAAAACAAAAAAAACAAAAAAAAAACAAAAAAGCTAAATGAATCAGAGATACATGATATGCCTGATAAAGTATTTAAGGAAAAGGCAATAAAATGGACTTGGGAAAAGGGTGGAGGACCTCAGTGAAAACTATGGAAAAATATATATAAAAGACAGTCTCTTCAATAAATGGTGCTGGGAAAACTGGACAGCTATATGTAGAAGAATGAAACTCGACCATTCTCTTACACTGTACACAAAAATAAACTCAAAATGGATAAAAGACCTTAACATGAGACAGGAATCCATCAGAATCCTAGAGGAGAATATAGCCAGTAACCTCTTCAATATCAGCCACAGCAATTTCTTTCAAGATATGTCTCCAAAGGCAAAGGAAACAAAAGCGAAAATGAACTTTTGGGACTTCATCAAAATCAAAAGCTTCTGCACAGCAAAGGAAACCTTCAACAAAACAGAGGCAACCCACAGAATGGGAGAAGATATTTGCAAATGACAGTACAGACAAAAGGTTGATATCCAAGATCTATAAAGAACTCCTGAAACTCAACACACACAAAACAGACAATCATATCAAAAAATGGGCAGAAGATATGAACAGACACTTCTCCAATGAAGACATACAAATGGCTATCGGACACATGAAAAAATATTCATCATCACTAGCCATCAGGGAGATTCAAATTAAAACTACATTGAGATACAGAATGGCCAAAATTAGCAAGACAGGAAACAACATGTGTTGGAGAGGATGTGGAGAAAGGGGAACCCTCTTACACTGTTGGTGGGAATGCAAGTTGGTGCAGCCACTTTGGAGAACAGTGTGGAGATTCCTCAAGAAATTAAAAATAGAGCTTCCCTATGACCCTGCAGTTGCACTACTGGGTATTTACCTCAAAGATACAGATGTAGTGAAAAGAAGGGCCATCTGTACCCCAATGATTATAGCAGCAATGGCCACGGTCACCAAACTCTGGAAAGAACCAAGATGCCCTTCAACAGACGAACGGATAAGGAAGATGTGGTCCATATACACTGTGGAGTATTATGCCTCC